>NC_137862.1:18102120-18204620 GCF_963924005.1 Protomyctophum bolini | reverse complement strand
TGGGCTATAACCCATCGTTTTTGTCATTTTGTCATTTTTTTCAAATCTTCAAAAATGATGAAAAACGGCGCGCTATAGTATGCCGTACGATATGGGCTATAGCCCACGGTCCAAAATGATTAGAAACGAGGCTAACTTTTTTTTTCAAAATTTCAAAAAACATGGGATATAACCCATCGTTTTTGTCATTTCGTAATTTTTTTCAAATCCTCAAAAATGATGAAAAACGGCGCGCTATAGTATGCCGTACGATATGGGCTATAGCCCATGGTCCAAAATGATGAGAAACGAGGATAACTTTTTTTTTCAAAATTTCAAAAAACATGGGCTATAACCCATCGTTTTTGTCATTTCGTCATTTTTTTCAAATCTTCAAAAATGATGAAAAACGGCGCGCTATAGTATGCCGTACGATATGGGCTATAGCCCATGGTCCAAAATGATGAGAAACGAGGCTAACTTTTTTTTTCAAAATTTCAAAAAACATGGGCTATAACCCATCGTTTTTGTCATTTCGTCATTTTTTTCAAATCTTCAAAAATGATGAAAAACTGCGCGCTATAGTATGCCGTACGATATGGGCTATAGCCCACGGTCCAAAATGATGAGAAACGAGGCTAACTTTTTTTTTTCAAAATTTCAAAAAACATGGGCTATAACCCATCGTTTTTGTCATTTTGTCATTTTTTTCAAATCTTCAAAAATGATGAAAAACTGCGCGCTATAGTATGCCGTACGATATGGGCTATAGCCCACGGTCCAAAATGATTAGAAACGAGGCTAACTTTTTTTTTCAAAATTTCAAAAAACATGGGCTATAACCCATCGTTTTTGTCATTTCGTAATTTTTTTCAAATCCTCAAAAATGATGAAAAACGGCGCGCTATAGTATGCCGTACGATATGGGCTATAGCCCATGGTCCAAAATGATGAGAAACGAGGATAACTTTTTTTTTCAAAATTTCAAAAAACATGGGCTATAACCCATCGTTTTTGTCATTTCGTCATTTTTTTCAAATCTTCAAAAATGATGAAAAACTGCGCGCTATAGTATGCCGTACGATATGGGCTATAGCCCACGGTCCAAAATGATGAGAAACGAGGCTAACTTTTTTTTTCAAAATTTCAAAAAACATGGGCTATAACCCATCGTTTTTGTCATTTTGTCATTTTTTTCAAATCCTCAAAAATGATGAAAAACGGCGCGCTATAGTATGCCGTACGATATGGGCTATAGCCCACGGTCCAAAATGATGAGAAACGAGGCTAACTTTTTTTTTCAAAATTTCAAAAAACATGGGCTATAACCCATCGTTTTTGTCATTTCGTTATTTTTTTCAAATCTTCAAAAATGATGAAAAACTGCGCGCTATAGTATGCCGTACGATATGGGCTATAGCCCACGGTCCAAAATGATGAGAAACGAGGCTAACTTTTTTTTTCAAAATTTCAAAAAACATGGGCTATAACCCATCGTTTTTGTCATTTCGTCATTTTTTTCAAATCTTCAAAAATGATGAAAAACTGCGCGCTATAGTATGCCGTACGATATGGGCTATAGCCCACAGTCCAAAATGATGAGAAACGAGGCTAACCTTTTTTTTCAAAATTTCAAAAAACATGGGCTATAACCCATCGTTTTTGTCATTTCGTCATTTTTTTTAAATCCTCAAAAATGATGAAAAACGGCGCGCTATAGTATGCCGTACGATATGGGCTATAGCCCACGGTCCAAAATGATGAGAAACGAGGCTAACTTTTTTTTTCAAATTTTCAAAAAACATGGGCTATAACCCATCGTTTTTGTCATTTCGTCATTTTTTTCAAATCTTCAAAAATGATGAAAAACTGCGCGCTATAGTATGCCGTACGATATGGGCTATAGCCCACGGTCCAAAATGATGAGAAACGAGGCAAACTTTTTTTTTCAAAATTTCAAAAAACATGGGCTATAACCCATCGTTTTTGTCATTTCGTCATTTTTTTTAAATCCTCAAAAATGATGAAAAACGGCGCGCTATAGTATGCCGTACGATATGGGCTATAGCCCACGGTCCAAAATGATGAGAAACGAGGCTAACTTTTTTTTTCAAAATTTCAAAAAACATGGGCTATAACCCATCGTTTTTGTCATTTCGTCATTTTTTTCAAATCTTCAAAAATGATGAAAAACTGCGCGCTATAGTATGCCGTACGATATGGGCTATAGCCCACGGTCCAAAATGATGAGAAACGAGGCTAACTTTTTTTTTCAAAATTTCAAAAAACATGGGCTATAACCCATCGTTTTTGTCATTTCGTCATTTTTTTCAAATCTTCAAAAATGATGAAAAACTGCGCGCTATAGTATGCCGTACGATATGGGCTATAGCCCACGGTCCAAAATGATGAGAAACGAGGCTAACTTTTTTTTTCAAAATTTCAAAAAACATGGGCTATAACCCATCGTTTTTGTCATTTCGTCATTTTTTTCAAATCTTCAAAAATTATGAAAAACTGCGCGCTATAGTATGCCGTACGATATGGGCTATAGCCCACGGTCCAAAATGATGAGAAACGAGGCTAACTTTTTTTTTCAAAATTTCAAAAAACATGGGCTATAACCCATCGTTTTTGTCATTTCGTCATTTTTTTCAAATCCTCAAAAATGATGAAAAACGGCGCGCTATAGTATGCCGTACGATATGGGCTATAGCCCACGGTCCAAAATGATGAGAAACGAGGCTAACTTTTTTTTTCAAAATTTCAAAAAACATGGGCTATAACCCATCGTTTTTCTCATTTCGTCATTTTTTTCAAATCCTCAAAAATGATGAAAAACGGCGCGCTATAGTATGCCGTACGATATGGGCTATAGCCCACGGTCCAAAATGATGAGAAACGAGGCTAACTTTTTTTTTCAAAATTTCAAAAAACATGGGCTATAACCCATCGTTTTTGTCATTTCGTCATTTTTTTTAAATCTTCAAAAATGATGAAAAACTGCGCGCTATAGTACGATATGGGCTATAGCCCACGGTCCAAAATGATGAGAAACGAGGCTAACTTTTTTTTTCAAATTTTCAAAAAACATGGGCTATAACCCATCGTTTTTGTAATTTCGTCATTTTTTTCAAATCTTCAAAAATGATGAAAAACTGCGCGCTATAGTATGCCGTACGATATGGGCTATAGCCCACGGTCCAAAATGATGAGAAACGAGGCTAACTTTTTTTTTCAAAATTTCAAAAGACATGGGCTATAACCCATCGTTTTTGTCATTTCGTCATTTTTTTTAAATCCTCAAAAATGATGAAAAACGGCGCGCTATAGTATGCCGTACGATATGGGCTATAGCCCACGGTCCAAAATGATGAGAAACGAGGCTAACTTTTTTTTTCAAATTTTCAAAAAACATGGGCTATAACCCATCGTTTTTGTCATTTCGTCATTTTTTTCAAATCTTCAAAAATGATGAAAAACTGCGCGCTATAGTATGCCGTACGATATGGGCTATAGCCCACGGTCCAAAATGATGAGAAACGAGGCTAACTTTTTTTTTCAAAATTTCAAAAAACATGGGCTATAACCCATCGTTTTTGTCATTTCGTCATTTTTTTCAAATCTTCAAAAATTATGAAAAACTGCGCGCTATAGTATGCCGTACGATATGGGCTATAGCCCACGGTCCAAAATGATGAGAAACGAGGCTAACTTTTTTTTTTCAAAATTTCAAAAAACATGGGCTATAACCCATCGTTTTTGTCATTTCGTCATTTTTTTCAAATCCTCAAAAATGATGAAAAACTGCGCGCTATAGTATGCCGTACGATATGGGCTATAGCCCACGGTCCAAAATGATGAGAAACGAGGCTAACTTTTTTTTTCAAAATTTCAAAAAACATGGGCTATAACCCATCGTTTTTGTCATTTCGTCATTTTTTTCAAATCTTCAAAAATGATGAAAAACTGCGCGCTATAGTATGCCGTACGATATGGGCTATAGCCCACGGTCCAAAATGATGAGAAACGAGGCTAACTTTTTTTTTCAAAATTTCAAAAAACATGGGCTATAACCCATCGTTTTTGTCATTTCGTCATTTTTTTCAAATCTTCAAAAATGATGAAAAACTGCGCGCTATAGTATGCCGTACGATATGGGCTATAGCCCACGGTCCAAAATGATGAGAAACGAGGCTAACTTTTTTTTTCAAAATTTCAAAAAACATGGGCTATAACCCATCGTTTTTGTCATTTCGTCATTTTTTTCAAATCTTCAAAAATTATGAAAAACTGCGCGCTATAGTATGCCGTACGATATGGGCTATAGCCCACGGTCCAAAATGATGAGAAACGAGGCTAACTTTTTTTTTCAAAATTTCAAAAAACATGGGCTATAACCCATCGTTTTTGTCATTTCGTCATTTTTTTCAAATCCTCAAAAATGATGAAAAACGGCGCGCTATAGTATGCCGTACGATATGGGCTATAGCCCACGGTCCAAAATGATGAGAAACGAGGCTAACTTTTTTTTTCAAAATTTCAAAAAACATGGGCTATAACCCATCGTTTTTCTCATTTCGTCATTTTTTTCAAATCCTCAAAAATGATGAAAAACGGCGCGCTATAGTATGCCGTACGATATGGGCTATAGCCCACGGTCCAAAATGATGAGAAACGAGGCTAACTTTTTTTTTCAAAATTTCAAAAAACATGGGCTATAACCCATCGTTTTTGTCATTTCGTCATTTTTTTTAAATCTTCAAAAATGATGAAAAACTGCGCGCTATAGTACGATATGGGCTATAGCCCACGGTCCAAAATGATGAGAAACGAGGCTAACTTTTTTTTTCAAATTTTCAAAAAACATGGGCTATAACCCATCGTTTTTGTAATTTCGTCATTTTTTTCAAATCTTCAAAAATGATGAAAAACTGCGCGCTATAGTATGCCGTACGATATGGGCTATAGCCCACGGTCCAAAATGATGAGAAACGAGGCTAACTTTTTTTTTCAAAATTTCAAAAGACATGGGCTATAACCCATCGTTTTTGTCATTTCGTCATTTTTTTTAAATCCTCAAAAATGATGAAAAACGGCGCGCTATAGTATGCCGTACGATATGGGCTATAGCCCACGGTCCAAAATGATGAGAAACGAGGCTAACTTTTTTTTTCAAATTTTCAAAAAACATGGGCTATAACCCATCGTTTTTGTCATTTCGTCATTTTTTTCAAATCTTCAAAAATGATGAAAAACTGCGCGCTATAGTATGCCGTACGATATGGGCTATAGCCCACGGTCCAAAATGATGAGAAACGAGGCTAACTTTTTTTTTCAAAATTTCAAAAAACATGGGCTATAACCCATCGTTTTTGTCATTTCGTCATTTTTTTCAAATCTTCAAAAATTATGAAAAACTGCGCGCTATAGTATGCCGTACGATATGGGCTATAGCCCACGGTCCAAAATGATGAGAAACGAGGCTAACTTTTTTTTTTCAAAATTTCAAAAAACATGGGCTATAACCCATCGTTTTTGTCATTTCGTCATTCTTTTCAAATCCTCAAAAATGATGAAAAACTGCGCGCTATAGTATGCCGTACGATATGGGCTATAGCCCACGGTCCAAAATGATGAGAAACGAGGCTAACTTTTTTTTTCAAAATTTCAAAAAACATGGGCTATAACCCATCGTTTTTGTCATTTCGTCATTTTTTTCAAATCTTCAAAAATGATGAAAAACTGCGCGCTATAGTATGCCGTACGATATGGGCTATAGCCCACGGTCCAAAATGATGAGAAACGAGGCTAACTTTTTTTTTCAAAATTTCAAAAAACATGGGCTATAACCCATCGTTTTTGTCATTTCGTAATTTTTTTCAAATCTTCAAAAATGATGAAAAACTGCGCGCTATAGTATGCCGTACGATATGGGCTATAGCCCACGGTCCAAAATGATGAGAAACGAGGCTAACTTTTTTTTTCAAAATTTCAAAAAACATGGGCTATAACCCATCGTTTTTGTCATTTCGTCATTTTTTTCAAATCTTCAAAAATGATGAAAAACTGCGCGCTATAGTATGCCGTACGATATGGGCTATAGCCCACGGTCCAAAATGATGAGAAACGAGGCTAACTTTTTTTTTCAAAATTTCAAAAAAACATGGGCTATAACCCATCGTTTTTGTCATTTCGTCATTTTTTTCAAATCTTCGAAAATGATGAAAAACTGCGCGCTATAGTATGCCGTACGATATGGGCTATAGCCCACGGTCCAAAATGATGAGAAACGAGGCTAACTTTTTTTTCCAAATTTTCAAAAAACATGGGCTATATCCCATCGTTTTTGTCATTTCGTCATTTTTTTCAAATCTTCAAAAATGATGAAAAACTGCGCGCTATAGTATGCCGTACGATATGGGCTATAGCCCACGGTCCAAAATGATGAGAAACGAGGCTAACTTTTTTTTTCAAAATTTCAAAAAACATGGGCTATAACCCATCGTTTTTGTCATTTCGTAATTTTTTTCAAATCTTCAAAAATGATGAAAAACTGCGCGCTATAGTATGCCGTACGATATGGGCTATAGCCCACGGTCCAAAATGATGAGAAACGAGGCTAACTTTTTTTTTCAAAATTTCAAAAAACATGGGCTATAACCCATCGTTTTTGTCATTTCGTCATTTTTTTCAAATCTTCAAAAATGATGAAAAACTGCGCGCTATAGTATGCCGTACGATATGGGCTATAGCCCACGGTCCAAAATGATGAGAAACGAGGCTAACTTTTTTTTTCAAAATTTCAAAAAAACATGGGCTATAACCCATCGTTTTTGTCATTTCGTCATTTTTTTCAAATCTTCGAAAATGATGAAAAACTGCGCGCTATAGTATGCCGTACGATATGGGCTATAGCCCACGGTCCAAAATGATGAGAAACGAGGCTAACTTTTTTTTCCAAATTTTCAAAAAACATGGGCTATAACCCATCGTTTTTGTCATTTCGTCATTTTTTTCAAATCTTCAAAAATGATGAAAAACTGCGCGCTATAGTATGCCGTACGATATGGGCTATAGCCCACGGTCCAAAATGATGAGAAACGAGGCTAACTTTTTTTTTCAAAATTTAAAAAAACATGGGCTATAACCCATCGTTTTTGTCATTTCGTCATTTTTTTCAAATCCTCAAAAATGATGAAAAACGGCGTGCTATAGTATTCCGTACGATATGGGCTATAGCCCACGGTCCAAAATGATGAGAAACGAGGCTAACTTTTTTTTTCAAAATTTCAAAAAACATGGGCTATAACCCATCGTTTTTGTCATTTCGTCATTTTTTTCAAATCTTCAAAAATGATGAAAAACTGCGCGCTATAGTATGCCGTACGATATGGGCTATAGCCCACGGTCCAAAATGATGAGAAACGAGGCTAACTTTTTTTTTCAAAATTTCAAAAAACATGGGCTATAACCCATCGTTTTTGTCATTTCGTCATTTTTTTTAAATCCTCAAAAATGATGAAAAACGGCGCGCTATAGTATGCCGTACGATATGGGCTATAGCCCACGGTCCAAAATGATGAGAAACGAGGCTAACTTTTTTTTTCAAAATTTCAAAAAACATGGGCTATAACCCATCGTTTTTGTCATTTCGTCATTTTTTTCAAATCTTCGAAAATGATGAAAAACTGCGCGCTATAGTATGCCGTACGATATGGGCTATAGCCCACGGTCCAAAATGATGAGAAACGAGGCTAACTTTTTTTTTCAAATTTTCAAAAAACATGGGCTATAACCCATCGTTTTTGTCATTTCGTCATTTTTTTCAAATCTTCAAAAATGATGAAAAACTGCGCGCTATAGTATGCCGTACGATATGGGCTATAGCCCACGGTCCAAAATGATGAGAAACGAGGCTAACTTTTTTTTTCAAAATTAAAAAAAACATGGGCTATAACCCATCGTTTTTGTCATTTCGTCATTTTTTTCAAATCCTCAAAAATGATTAAAAACGGCGCGCTATAGTATGCCGTACGATATGGGCTATAGCCCACGGTCCAAAATGATGAGAAACGAGGCTAACTTTTTTTTTCAAAATTTCAAAAAACATGGGCTATAACCCATCGTTTTTGTCATTTCGTCATTTTTTTCAAATCTTCAAAAATGATGAAAAACTGCGCGCTATAGTATGCCGTACGATATGGGCTATAGCCCACGGTCCAAAATGATGAGAAACGAGGCTAACTTTTTTTTTCAAAATTTCAAAAAACATGGGCTATAACCCATCGTTTTTGTCATTTCGTCATTTTTTTCAAATCTTCAAAAATGATGAAAAACTGCGCGCTATAGTATGCCGTACGATATGGGCTATAGCCCACGGTCCAAAATGATGAGAAACGAGGCTAACTTTTTTTTTCAAAATTTAAAAAAACATGGGCTATAACCCATCGTTTTTGTCATTTCGTCATATTTTTCAAATCCTCAAAAATGATGAAAAACGGCGCGCTATAGTATGCCGTACGATATGGGCTATAGCCCACGGTCCAAAATGATGAGAAACGAGGCTAACTTTTTTTTTCAAAATTTCAAAAAACATGGGCTATAACCCATCGTTTTTGTCATTTCGTCATTTTTTTCAAATCTTCAAAAATGATGAAAAACTGCGCGCTATAGTATGCCGTACGATATGGGCTATAGCCCACGGTCCAAAATGATGAGAAACGAGGCTAACTTTTTTTTTCAAAATTTAAAAAAACATGGGCTATAACCCATCGTTTTTGTCATTTCGTCTTTTTTTTCAAATCCTCAAAAATGATGAAAAACGGCGCGCTATAGTATGCCGTACGATATGGGCTATAGCCCACGGTCCAAAATGATGAGAAACGAGGCTAACTTTTTTTTTCAAAATTTCAAAAAACATGGGCTATAACCCATCGTTTTTGTCATTTCGTCATTTTTTTCAAATCTTCAAAAATGATGAAAAACTGCGCGCTATAGTATGCCGTACGATATGGGCTATAGCCCACGGTCCAAAATGATGAGAAACGAGGCTAACTTTCTTTTTCAAAATTTCAAAAAACATGGGCTATAACCCATCGTTTTTGTCATTTCGTCATTTTTTTCAAATCTTCAAAAATGATGAAAAACTGCGCGCTATAGTATGCCGTACGATATGGGCTATAGCCCACGGTCCAAAATGATGAGAAACGAGGCTAACTGTTTTTTTTCAAATTTTCAAAAAACATGGGCTATAACCCATCGTTTTTGTCATTTCGTCATTTTTTTCAAATCTTCGAAAATGATGAAAAACTGCGCGCTATAGTATGCCGTACGATATGGGCTATAGCCCACGGTCCAAAATGATGAGAAACGAGGCTAACTTTTTTTTTCAAATTTTCAAAAAACATGGGCTATAACCCATCGTTTTTGTCATTTCGTCATTTTTTTCAAATCTTCAAAAATGATGAAAAACTGCGCGCTATAGTATGCCGTACGATATGGGCTATAGCCCACGGTCCAAAATGATGAGAAACGAGGCTAACTTTTTTTTTCAAAATTAAAAAAAACATGGGCTATAACCCATCGTTTTTGTCATTTCGTCATTTTTTTCAAATCCTCAAAAATGATGAAAAACGGCGCGCTATAGTATGCCGTACGATATGGGCTATAGCCCACGGTCCAAAATGATGAGAAACGAGGCTAACTTGTTTTTTCAAAATTTCAAAAAACATGGGCTATAACCCATCGTTTTTGTCATTTCGTCATTTTTTTCAAATCTTCAAAAATGATGAAAAACTGCGCGCTATAGTATGCCGTACGATATGGGCTATAGCCCACGGTCCAAAATGATGAGAAACGAGGCTAACTTTTTTTTTCAAAATTTCAAAAAACATGGGCTATAACCCATCGTTTTTGTCATTTCGTCATATTTTTCAAATCCTCAAAAATGATGAAAAACGGCGCGCTATAGTATGCCGTACGATATGGGCTATAGCCCACGGTCCAAAATGATGAGAAACGAGGCTAACTTCTTTTTTCAAAATTTCAAAAAACATGGGCTATAACCCATCGTTTTTGTCATTTCGTCATTTTTTTCAAATCTTCAAAAATGATGAAAAACTGCGCGCTATAGTATGCCGTACGATATGGGCTATAGCCCACGGTCCAAAATGATGAGAAACGAGGCTAACTTTTTTTTTCAAAATTTCAAAAAACATGGGCTATAACCCATCGTTTTTGTCATTTCGTCATTTTTTTTAAATCCTCAAAAATGATGAAAAACGGCGCGCTATAGTATGCCGTACGATATGGGCTATAGCCCACGGTCCACAATGATGAGAAACGAGGCTAACTTTTTTTTTCAAAATTTAAAAAAACATGGGCTATAACCCATCGTTTTTGTCATTTCGTCATTTTTTTCAAATCCTCAAAAATGATGAAAAACGGCGTGCTATAGTATTCCGTACGATATGGGCTATAGCCCACGGTCCAAAATGATGAGAAACGAGGCTAACTTTTTTTTTCAAAATTTCAAAAAACATGGGCTATAACCCATCGTTTTTGTCATTTCGTCATTTTTTTCAAATCTTCAAAAATGATGAAAAACTGCGCGCTATAGTATGCCGTACGATATGGGCTATAGCCCACGGTCCAAAATGATGAGAAACGAGGCTAACTTTTTTTTTCAAAATTTCAAAAAACATGGGCTATAACCCATCGTTTTTGTCATTTCGTCATTTTTTTCAAATCTTCAAAAATGATGAAAAACTGCGCGCTATAGTATGCCGTACGATATGGGCTATAGCCCACGGTCCAAAATGATGAGAAACGAGGCTAACTTTTTTTTTCAAAATTTCAAAAAACATGGGCTATAACCCATCGTTTTTGTCATTTCGTCATTTTTTTCAAATCTTCAAAAATGATGAAAAACTGCGCGCTATAGTATGCCGTACGATATGGGCTATAGCCCACGGTCCAAAATGATGAGAAACGAGGCTAACTTTTTTTTTCAAAATTTCAAAAAACATGGGCTATAACCCATCGTTTTTGTCATTTCGTCATATTTTTCAAATCCTCAAAAATGATGAAAAACGGCGCGCTATAGTATGCCGTACGATATGGGCTATAGCCCACGGTCCAAAATGATGAGAAACGAGGCTAACTTTTTTTTTCAAAATTTCAAAAAACATGGGCTATAACCCATCGTTTTTGTCATTTCGTCATTTTTTTCAAATCTTCAAAAATGATGAAAAACTGCGCGCTATAGTATGCCATACGATATGGGCTATAGCCCACGGTCCAAAATGATGAGAAACGAGGCTAACTTTTTTTTTCAAAATTTCAAAAAACATGGGCTATAACCCATCGTTTTTGTCATTTCGTCATTTTTTTTAAATCCTCAAAAATGATGAAAAACGGCGCGCTATAGTATGCCGTACGATATGGGCTATAGCCCACGGTCCACAATGATGAGAAACGAGGCTAACTTTTTTTTTCAAAATTTAAAAAAACATGGGCTATAACCCATCGTTTTTGTCATTTCGTCATTTTTTTCAAATCCTCAAAAATGATGAAAAATGGCGTGCTATAGTATTCCGTACGATATGGGCTATAGCCCACGGTCCAAAATGATGAGAAACGAGGCTAACTTTTTTTTTCAAAATTTCAAAAAACATGGGCTATAACCCATCGTTTTTGTCATTTCGTCATTTTTTTCAAATCTTCAAAAATGATGAAAAACTGCGCGCTATAGTATGCCGTACGATATGGGCTATAGCCCACGGTCCAAAATGATGAGAAACGAGGCTAACTTTTTTTTTCAAAATTTCAAAAAACATGGGCTATAACCCATCGTTTTTGTCATTTCGTCATTTTTTTTAAATCCTCAAAAATGATGAAAAACGGCGCGCTATAGTATGCCGTACGATATGGGCTATAGCCCACGGTCCAAAATGATGAGAAACGAGGCTAACTTTTTTTTTCAAAATTTCAAAAAACATGGGCTATAACCCATCGTTTTTGTCATTTCGTCATTTTTTTCAAATCTTCGAAAATGATGAAAAACTGCGCGCTATAGTATGCCGTACGATATGGGCTATAGCCCACGGTCCAAAATGATGAGAAACGAGGCTAACTTTTTTTTTCAAATTTAAAAAAAACATGGGCTATAACCCATCGTTTTTGTCATTTCGTCATTTTTTTCAAATCTTCAAAAATGATGAAAAACTGCGCGCTATAGTATGCCGTACGATATGGGCTATAGCCCACGGTCCAAAATGATGAGAAACGAGGCTAACTTTTTTTTTCAAAATTAAAAAAAACATGGGCTATAACCCATCGTTTTTGTCATTTCGTCATTTTTTTCAAATCCTCAAAAATGATTAAAAACGGCGCGCTATAGTATGCCGTACGATATGGGCTATAGCCCACGGTCCAAAATGATGAGAAACGAGGCTAACTTTTTTTTTCAAAATTTCAAAAAACATGGGCTATAACCCATCGTTTTTGTCATTTCGTCATTTTTTTCAAATCTTAAAAAATGATGAAAAACTGCGCGCTATAGTATGCCGTACGATATGGGCTATAGCCCACGGTCCAAAATGATGAGAAACGAGGCTAACTTTTTTTTTCAAATTTTCAAAAAACATGGGCTATAACCCATCGTTTTTGTCATTTCGTCATTTTTTTCAAATCTTCAAAAATGATGAAAAACTGCGCGCTATAGTATGCCGTACAATATGGGCTATAGCCCACGGTCCAAAATGATGAGAAACGAGGCTAACTTTTTTTTTCAAAATTTAAAAAAACATGGGCTATAACCCATCGTTTTTGTCATTTCGTCATTTTTTTCAAATCCTCAAAAATGATGAAAAACTGCGCGCTATAGTATGCCGTACGATATGGGCTATAGCCCACGGTCCAAAATGATGAGAAACGAGGCTAACTTTTTTTTTCAAAATTTCAAAAAACATGGGCTATAACCCATCGTTTTTGTCATTTCGTCATTTTTTTCAAATCTTCAAAAATGATGAAAAACTGCGCGCTATAGTATGCCGTACGATATGGGCTATAGCCCACGGTCCAAAATGATGAGAAACGAGGCTAACTTTTTTTTTCAAAATTAAAAAAAACATGGGCTATAACCCATCGTTTTTGTCATTTCGTCTTTTTTTTCAAATCCTCAAAAATGATGAAAAACGGCGCGCTATAGTATGCCGTACGATATGGGCTATAGCCCACGGTCCAAAATGATGAGAAACGAGGCTAACTTTTTTTTTCAAAATTTCAAAAAACATGGGCTATAACCCATCGTTTTTGTCATTTCGTCTTTTTTTTCAAATCCTCAAAAATGATGAAAAACGGCGCGCTATAGTATGCCGTACGATATGGGCTATAGCCCACGGTCCAAAATGATGAGAAACGAGGCTAACTTTTTTTTTCAAAATTTCAAAAAACATGGGCTATAACCCATCGTTTTTGTCATTTCGTCATTTTTTTCAAATCTTCAAAAATGATGAAAAACTGCGCGCTATAGTATGCCGTACGATATGGGCTATAGCCCACGGTCCAAAATGATGAGAAACGAGGCTAACTTTTTTTTTCAAAATTTCAAAAAACATGGGCTATAACCCATCGTTTTTGTCATTTCGTCATTTTTTTCAAATCTTCAAAAATGATGAAAAACTGCGCGCTATAGTATGCCGTACGATATGGGCTATAGCCCACGGTCCAAAATGATGAGAAACGAGGCTAACTTTTTTTTTCAAAATTTCAAAAAACATGGGCTATAACCCATCGTTTTTGTCATTTCGTCATTTTTTTCAAATCTTCAAAAATGATGAAAAACTGCGCGCTATAGTATGCCGTACGATATGGGCTATAGCCCACGGTCCAAAATGATGAGAAACGAG
This sequence comes from Protomyctophum bolini, assembly GCF_963924005.1. Lineage (NCBI taxonomy): Eukaryota > Metazoa > Chordata > Actinopteri > Myctophiformes > Myctophidae > Protomyctophum > Protomyctophum bolini. The sequence continues at coordinate 18,190,728 of NC_137862.1, read as the reverse complement.
GCTAACTTTTTTTTTCAAAATTTCAAAAAACATGGGCTATAACCCATCGTTTTTGTCATTTCGTCATATTTTTCAAATCCTCAAAAATGATGAAAAACGGCGCGCTATAGTATGCCGTACGATATGGGCTATAGCCCACGGTCCAAAATGATGAGAAACGAGGCTAACTTTTTTTTTCAAAATTTCAAAAAACATGGGCTATAACCCATCGTTTTTGTCATTTCGTCATTTTTTTCAAATCTTCAAAAATGATGAAAAACTGCGCGCTATAGTATGCCGTACGATATGGGCTATAGCCCACGGTCCAAAATGATGAGAAACGAGGCTAACTTTTTTTTTCAAAATTTCAAAAAACATGGGCTATAACCCATCGTTTTTGTCATTTCGTCATTTTTTTTAAATCCTCAAAAATGATGAAAAACGGCGCGCTATAGTATGCCGTACGATATGGGCTATAGCCCACGGTCCACAATGATGAGAAACGAGGCTAACTTTTTTTTTCAAAATTTAAAAAAACATGGGCTATAACCCATCGTTTTTGTCATTTCGTCATTTTTTTCAAATCCTCAAAAATGATGAAAAACGGCGTGCTATAGTATTCCGTACGATATGGGCTATAGCCCACGGTCCAAAATGATGAGAAACGAGGCTAACTTTTTTTTTCAAAATTTCAAAAAACATGGGCTATAACCCATCGTTTTTGTCATTTCGTCATTTTTTTCAAATCTTCAAAAATGATGAAAAACTGCGCGCTATAGTATGCCGTACGATATGGGCTATAGCCCACGGTCCAAAATGATGAGAAACGAGGCTAACTTTTTTTTTCAAAATTTCAAAAAACATGGGCTATAACCCATCGTTTTTGTCATTTCGTCATTTTTTTTAAATCCTCAAAAATGATGAAAAACGGCGCGCTATAGTATGCCGTACGATATGGGCTATAGCCCACGGTCCAAAATGATGAGAAACGAGGCTAACTTTTTTTTTCAAAATTTCAAAAAACATGGGCTATAACCCATCGTTTTTGTCATTTCGTCATTTTTTTCAAATCTTCGAAAATGATGAAAAACTGCGCGCTATAGTATGCCGTACGATATGGGCTATAGCCCACGGTCCAAAATGATGAGAAACGAGGCTAACTTTTTTTTTCAAATTTTAAAAAAACATGGGCTATAACCCATCGTTTTTGTCATTTCGTCATTTTTTTCAAATCTTCAAAAATGATGAAAAACTGCGCGCTATAGTATGCCGTACGATATGGGCTATAGCCCACGGTCCAAAATGATGAGAAACGAGGCTAACTTTTTTTTTCAAAATTAAAAAAAACATGGGCTATAACCCATCGTTTTTGTCATTTCGTCATTTTTTTCAAATCTTCAAAAATGATGAAAAACTGCGCGCTATAGTATGCCGTACGATATGGGCTATAGCCCACGGTCCAAAATGATGAGAAACGAGGCTAACTTTTTTTTTCAAATTTTCAAAAAACATGGGCTATAACCCATCGTTTTTGTCATTTCGTAATTTTTTTCAAATCTTCGAAAATGATGAAAAACTGCGCGCTATAGTATGCCGTACGATATGGGCTATAGCCCACGGTCCAAAATGATGAGAAACGAGGCTAACTTTTTTTTTCAAATTTTCAAAAAACATGGGCTATAACCCATCGTTTTTGTCATTTCGTCATTTTTTTCAAATCTTCAAAAATGATGAAAAACTGCGCGCTATAGTATGCCGTACAATATGGGCTATAGCCCACGGTCCAAAATGATGAGAAACGAGGCTAACTTTTTTTTTCAAAATTTAAAAAAACATGGGCTATAACCCATCGTTTTTGTCATTTCGTCATTTTTTTCAAATCCTCAAAAATGATGAAAAACGGCGCGCTATAGTATGCCGTACGATATGGGCTATAGCCCACGGTCCAAAATGATGAGAAACGAGGCTAACTTTTTTTTTCAAAATTTCAAAAAACATGGGCTATAACCCATCGTTTTTGTCATTTTGTCATTTTTTTCAAATCTTCAAAAATGATGAAAAACTGCGCGCTATAGTATGCCGTACGATATGGGCTATAGCCCACGGTCCAAAATGATGAGAAACGAGGCTAACTTTTTTTTTCAAAATTTAAAAAAACATGGGCTATAACCCATCGTTTTTGTCATTTCGTCTTTTTTTTCAAATCCTCAAAAATGATGAAAAACGGCGCGCTATAGTATGCCGTACGATATGGGCTATAGCCCACGGTCCAAAATGATGAGAAACGAGGCTAACTTTTTTTTCCAAAATTTCAAAAAACATGGGCTATAACCCATCGTTTTTGTCATTTCGTCATTTTTTTCAAATCTTCAAAAATGATGAAAAACTGCGCGCTATAGTATGCCGTACGATATGGGCTATAGCCCACGGTCCAAAATGATGAGAAACGAGGCTAACTTTTTTTTTCAAAATTTCAAAAAACATGGGCTATAACCCATCGTTTTTGTCATTTCGTCATTTTTTTCAAATCTTCAAAAATGATGAAAAACTGCGCGCTATAGTATGCCGTACGATATGGGCTATAGCCCACGGTCCAAAATGATGAGAAACGAGGCTAACTTTTTTTTTCAAAATTTCAAAAAACATGGGCTATAACCCATCGTTTTTGTCATTTCGTCATTTTTTTCAAATCTTCAAAAATGATGAAAAACTGCGCGCTATAGTATGCCGTACGATATGGGCTATAGCCCACGGTCCAAAATGATGAGAAACGAGGCTAACTTTTTTTTTCAAAATTTCAAAAAACATGGGCTATAACCCATCGTTTTTGTCATTTCGTCATATTTTTCAAATCCTCAAAAATGATGAAAAACGGCGCGCTATAGTATGCCGTACGATATGGGCTATAGCCCACGGTCCAAAATGATGAGAAACGAGGCTAACTTTTTTTTTCAAAATTTCAAAAAACATGGGCTATAACCCATCGTTTTTGTCATTTCGTCATTTTTTTCAAATCTTCAAAAATTATGAAAAACTGCGCGCTATAGTATGCCGTACGATATGGGCTATAGCCCACGGTCCAAAATGATGAGAAACGAGGCTAACTTTTTTTTTCAAAATTTCAAAAAACATGGGCTATAACCCATCGTTTTTGTCATTTCGTCATTTTTTTTAAATCCTCAAAAATGATGAAAAACGGCGTGCTATAGTATTCCGTACGATATGGGCTATAGCCCACGGTCCAAAATGATGAGAAACGAGGCTAACTTTTTTTTTCAAAATTTCAAAAAACATGGGCTATAACCCATCGTTTTTGTCATTTCGTCATTTTTTTCAAATCTTCAAAAATGATGAAAAACTGCGCGCTATAGTATGCCGTACGATATGGGCTATAGCCCACGGTCCAAAATGATGAGAAACGAGGCTAACTTTTTTTTTCAAAATTTAAAAAAACATGGGCTATAACCCATCGTTTTTGTCATTTCGTCATTTTTTTCAAATCTTCAAAAATGATGAAAAACTGCGCGCTATAGTATGCCGTACGATATGGGCTATAGCCCACGGTCCAAAATGATGAGAAACGAGGCTAACTTTTTTTTTCAAAATTTCAAAAAACATGGGCTATAACCCATCGTTTTTGTCATTTCGTCATTTTTTTCAAATCTTCAAAAATGATGAAAAACTGCGCGCTATAGTATGCCGTACGATATGGGCTATAGCCCACGGTCCAAAATGATGAGAAACGAGGCTAACTTTTTTTTTCAAAATTTCAAAAAACATGGGCTATAACCCATCGTTTTTGTCATTTCGTCATTTTTTTCAAATCTTCAAAAATGATGAAAAACTGCGCGCTATAGTATGCCGTACGATATGGGCTATAGCCCACGGTCCAAAATGATGAGAAACGAGGCTAACTTTTTTTTTCAAAATTTCAAAAAACATGGGCTATAACCCATCGTTTTTGTCATTTCGTCATATTTTTCAAATCCTCAAAAATGATGAAAAACGGCGCGCTATAGTATGCCGTACGATATGGGCTATAGCCCACGGTCCAAAATGATGAGAAACGAGGCTAACTTTTTTTTCCAAAATTTCAAAAAACATGGGCTATAACCCATCGTTTTTGTCATTTCGTCATTTTTTTCAAATCTTCAAAAATGATGAAAAACTGCGCGCTATAGTATGCCGTACGATATGGGCTATAGCCCACGGTCCAAAATGATGAGAAACGAGGCTAACTTTTTTTTTCAAAATTTCAAAAAACATGGGCTATAACCCATCGTTTTTGTCATTTCGTCATTTTTTTTAAATCCTCAAAAATTATGAAAAACGGCGCGCTATAGTATGCCGTACGATATGGGCTATAGCCCACGGTCCACAATGATGAGAAACGAGGCTAACTTTTTTTTTCAAAATTTAAAAAAACATGGGCTATAACCCATCGTTTTTGTCATTTCGTCATTTTTTTCAAATCCTCAAAAATGATGAAAAACGGCGTGCTATAGTATTCCGTACGATATGGGCTATAGCCCACGGTCCAAAATGATGAGAAACGAGGCTAACTTTTTTTTTCAAAATTTCAAAAAACATGGGCTATAACCCATCGTTTTTGTCATTTCGTCATTTTTTTCAAATATTCAAAAATGATGAAAAACTGCGCGCTATAGTATGCCGTACGATATGGGCTATAGCCCACGGTCCAAAATGATGAGAAACGAGGCTAACTTTTTTTTTCAAAATTTCAAAAAACATGGGCTATAACCCATCGTTTTTGTCATTTCGTCATTTTTTTCAAATCTTCAAAAATGATGAAAAACTGCGCGCTATAGTATGCCGTACGATATGGGCTATAGCCCACGGTCCAAAATGATGAGAAACGAGGCTAACTTTTTTTTTCAAAATTTCAAAAAACATGGGCTATAACCCATCGTTTTTGTCATTTCGTCATTTTTTTCAAATCTTCAAAAATGATGAAAAACTGCGCGCTATAGTATGCCGTACGATATGGGCTATAGCCCACGGTCCAAAATGATGAGAAACGAGGCTAACTTTTTTTTTCAAAATTTCAAAAAACATGGGCTATAACCCATCGTTTTTGTCATTTCGTCATATTTTTCAAATCCTCAAAAATGATGAAAAACGGCGCGCTATAGTATGCCGTACGATATGGGCTATAGCCCACGGTCCAAAATGATGAGAAACGAGGCTAACTTTTTTTTTCAAAATTTCAAAAAACATGGGCTATAACCCATCGTTTTTGTCATTTCGTCATTTTTTTCAAATCTTCAAAAATGATGAAAAACTGCGCGCTATAGTATGCCGTACGATATGGGCTATAGCCCACGGTCCAAAATGATGAGAAACGAGGCTAACTTTTTTTTTCAAAATTTCAAAAAACATGGGCTATAACCCATCGTTTTTGTCATTTCGTCATTTTTTTTAAATCCTCAAAAATGATGAAAAACGGCGCGCTATAGTATGCCGTACGATATGGGCTATAGCCCACGGTCCACAATGATGAGAAACGAGGCTAACTTTTTTTTTCAAAATTAAAAAAAACATGGGCTATAACCCATCGTTTTTGTCATTTCGTCATTTTTTTCAAATCCTCAAAAATGATGAAAAACGGCGTGCTATAGTATTCCGTACGATATGGGCTATAGCCCACGGTCCAGAATGATGAGAAACGAGGCTAACTTTTTTTTTCAAAATTTCAAAAAACATGGGCTATAACCCATCGTTTTTGTCATTTCGTCATTTTTTTCAAATCTTCAAAAATGATGAAAAACTGCGCGCTATAGTATGCCGTACGATATGGGCTATAGCCCACGGTCCAAAATGATGAGAAACGAGGCTAACTTTTTTTTTCAAAATTTCAAAAAACATGGGCTATAACCCATCGTTTTTGTCATTTCGTCATTTTTTTTAAATCCTCAAAAATGATGAAAAACGGCGCGCTATAGTATGCCGTACGATATGGGCTATAGCCCACGGTCCAAAATGATGAGAAACGAGGCTAACTTTTTTTTTCAAAATTTCAAAAAACATGGGCTATAACCCATCGTTTTTGTCATTTCGTCATTTTTTTCAAATCTTCGAAAATGATGAAAAACTGCGCGCTATAGTATGCCGTACGATATGGGCTATAGCCCACGGTCCAAAATGATGAGAAACGAGGCTAACTTTTTTTTTCAAATTTAAAAAAAACATGGGCTATAACCCATCGTTTTTGTCATTTCGTCATTTTTTCAAATCTTCAAAAATGATGAAAAACTGCGCGCTATAGTATGCCGTACGATATGGGCTATAGCCCACGGTCCAAAATGATGAGAAACGAGGCTAACTTTTTTTTTCAAAATTTCAAAAAACATGGGCTATAACCCATCGTTTTTGTCATTTCGTCATTTTTTTTAAATCCTCAAAAATGATGAAAAACGGCGCGCTATAGTATGCCGTACGATATGGGCTATAGCCCACGGTCCAAAATGATGAGAAACGAGGCTAACTTTTTTTTTCAAAATTTCAAAAAACATGGGCTATAACCCATCGTTTTTGTCATTTCGTCATTTTTTTCAAATCTTCGAAAATGATGAAAAACTGCGCGCTATAGTATGCCGTACGATATGGGCTATAGCCCACGGTCCAAAATGATGAGAAACGAGGCTAACTTTTTTTTTCAAATTTAAAAAAACATGGGCTATAACCCATCGTTTTTGTCATTTCGTCATTTTTTTCAAATCTTCAAAAATGATGAAAAACTGCGCGCTATAGTATGCCGTACGATATGGGCTATAGCCCACGGTCCAAAATGATGAGAAACGAGGCTAACTTTTTTTTTCAAAATTAAAAAAAACATGGGCTATAACCCATCGTTTTTGTCATTTCCGTCATTTTTTTCAAATCCTCAAAAATGATTAAAAACGGCGCGCTATAGTATGCCGTACGATATGGGCTATAGCCCACGGTCCAAAATGATGAGAAACGAGGCTAACTTTTTTTTCAAAATTTCAAAAAACATGGGCTATAACCCATCGTTTTTGTCATTTCGTCATTTTTTTCAAATCTTCAAAAATGATGAAAAACTGCGCGCTATAGTATGCCGTACGATATGGGCTATAGCCCACGGTCCAAAATGATGAGAAACGAGGCTAACTTTTTTTTTCAAATTTTCAAAAAACATGGGCTATAACCCATCGTTTTTGTCATTTCGTAATTTTTTTCAAATCCTTCGAAAATGATGAAAAACTGCGCGCTATAGTATGCCGTACGATATGGGCTATAGCCCACGGTCCAAAATGATGAGAAACGAGGCTAACTTTTTTTTTCAAATTTTCAAAAAACATGGGCTATAACCCATCGTTTTTGTCATTTCGTCATTTTTTTCAAATCTTCAAAAATGATGAAAAACTGCGCGCTATAGTATGCCGTACGATATGGGCTATAGCCCACGGTCCAAAATGATGAGAAACGAGGCTAACTTTTTTTTTCAAATTTTAAAAAAACATGGGCTATAACCCATCGTTTTTGTCATTTCGTCATTTTTTCAAATCTTCAAAAATGATGAAAAACTGCGCGCTATAGTATGCCGTACGATATGGGCTATAGCCCACGGTCCAAAATGATGAGAAACGAGGCTAACTTTTTTTTTCAAAATTTCAAAAAACATGGGCTATAACCCATCGTTTTTGTCATTTCGTCATTTTTTTTAAATCCTCAAAAATGATGAAAAACGGCGCGCTATAGTATGCCGTACGATATGGGCTATAGCCCACGGTCCAAAATGATGAGAAACGAGGCTAACTTTTTTTTTCAAAATTTCAAAAAACATGGGCTATAACCCATCGTTTTTGTCATTTCGTCATTTTTTTCAAATCTTCGAAAATGATGAAAAACTGCGCGCTATAGTATGCCGTACGATATGGGCTATAGCCCACGGTCCAAAATGATGAGAAACGAGGCTAACTTTTTTTTTCAAATTTAAAAAAAACATGGGCTATAACCCATCGTTTTTGTCATTTCGTCATTTTTTTCAAATCTTCAAAAATGATGAAAAACTGCGCGCTATAGTATGCCGTACGATATGGGCTATAGCCCACGGTCCAAAATGATGAGAAACGAGGCTAACTTTTTTTTTCAAAATTAAAAAAAACATGGGCTATAACCCATCGTTTTTGTCATTTCGTCATTTTTTTCAAATCCTCAAAAATGATTAAAAACGGCGCGCTATAGTATGCCGTACGATATGGGCTATAGCCCACGGTCCAAAATGATGAGAAACGAGGCTAACTTTTTTTTTCAAATTTCAAAAAACATGGGCTATAACCCATCGTTTTTGTCATTTCGTCATTTTTTTCAAATCTTCAAAAATGATGAAAAACTGCGCGCTATAGTATGCCGTACGATATGGGCTATAGCCCACGGTCCAAAATGATGAGAAACGAGGCTAACTTTTTTTTTCAAATTTTCAAAAAACATGGGCTATAACCCATCGTTTTTGTCATTTCGTAATTTTTTTCAAATCTTCGAAAATGATGAAAAACTGCGCGCTATAGTATGCCGTACGATATGGGCTATAGCCCACGGTCCAAAATGATGAGAAACGAGGCTAACTTTTTTTTTCAAATTTTCAAAAAACATGGGCTATAACCCATCGTTTTTGTCATTTCGTCATTTTTTTCAAATCTTCAAAAATGATGAAAAACTGCGCGCTATAGTATGCCGTACGATATGGGCTATAGCCCACGGTCCAAAATGATGAGAAACGAGGCTAACTTTTTTTTTCAAAATTTAAAAAAACATGGGCTATAACCCATCGTTTTTGTCATTTCGTCATTTTTTTCAAATCCTCAAAAATGATGAAAAACGGCGCGCTATAGTATGCCGTACGATATGGGCTATAGCCCACGGTCCAAAATGATGAGAAACGAGGCTAACTTTTTTTTTCAAAATTTCAAAAAACATGGGCTATAACCCATCGTTTTTGTCATTTCGTCTTTTTTTTCAAATCCTCAAAAATGATGAAAAACGGCGCGCTATAGTATGCCGTACGATATGGGCTATAGCCCACGGTCCAAAATGATGAGAAACGAGGCTAACTTTTTTTTCCAAAATTTCAAAAAACATGGGCTATAACCCATCGTTTTTGTCATTTCGTCATTTTTTTCAAATCTTCAAAAATGATGAAAAACTGCGCGCTATAGTATGCCGTACGATATGGGCTATAGCCCACGGTCCAAAATGATGAGAAACGAGGCTAACTTTTTTTTTCAAAATTAAAAAAAACATGGGCTATAACCCATCGTTTTTGTCATTTCGTCATTTTTTTCAAATCTTCAAAAATGATGAAAAACTGCGCGCTATAGTATGCCGTACGATATGGGCTATAGCCCACGGTCCAAAATGATGAGAAACGAGGCTAACTTTTTTTTTCAAATTTTCAAAAAACATGGGCTATAACCCATCGTTTTTGTCATTTCGTCATTTTTTTCAAATCTTCGAAAATGATGAAAAACTGCGCGCTATAGTATGCCGTACGATATGGGCTATAGCCCACGGTCCAAAATGATGAGAAACGAGGCTAACTTTTTTTTTCAAATTTTCAAAAAACATGGGCTATAACCCATCGTTTTTGTCATTTCGTCATTTTTTTCAAATCTTCAAAAATGATGAAAAACTGCGCGCTATAGTATGCCGTACGATATGGGCTATAGCCCACGGTCCAAAATGATGAGAAACAAGGCTAACTTTTTTTTTCAAAATTTAAAAAAACATGGGCTATAACCCATCGTTTTTGTCATTTCGTCATTTTTTTCAAATCCTCAAAAATGATGAAAAACGGCGCGCTATAGTATGCCGTACGATATGGGCTATAGCCCACGGTCCAAAATGATGAGAAACGAGGCTAACTTTTTTTTTCAAAATTTCAAAAAACATGGGCTATAACCCATCGTTTTTGTCATTTCGTCATTTTTTTCAAATCTTCAAAAATGATGAAAAACTGCGCGCTATAGTATGCCGTACGATATGGGCTATAGCCCACGGTCCAAAATGATGAGAAACGAGGCTAACTTTTTTTTTCAAAATTTCAAAAAACATGGGCTATAACCCATCGTTTTTGTCATTTTGTCATTTTTTTCAAATCCTCAAAAATGATGAAAAACGGCGCGCTATAGTATGCCGTACGATATGGGCTATAGCCCAGGGTCCAAAATGATGAGAAACGAGGCTAACTTTTTTTTTCAAAATTTCAAAAAACATGGGCTATAACCCATCGTTTTTGTCATTTCGTCATTTTTTTCAAATCTTCAAAAATGATGAAAAACTGCGCGCTATAGTATGCCGTACGATATGGGCTATAGCCCACGGTCCAAAATGATGAGAAACGAGGCTAACTTTTTTTTTTCAAAATTTCAAAAAACATGGGCTATAACCCATCGTTTTTGTCATTTCGTCATTTTTTTCAAATCTTCAAAAATGATGAAAAACTGCGCGCTATAGTATGCCGTACGATATGGGCTATAGCCCACGGTCCAAAATGATGAGAAACGAGGCTAACTTTTTTTTTCAAAATTTAAAAAAACATGGGCTATAACCCATCGTTTTTGTCATTTCGTCTTTTTTTTCAAATCCTCAAAAATGATGAAAAACGGCGCGCTATAGTATGCCGTACGATATGGGCTATAGCCCACGGTCCAAAATGATGAGAAACGAGGCTAACTTTTTTTTTCAAAATTTCAAAAAACATGGGCTATAACCCATCGTTTTTGTCATTTCGTCATTTTTTTCAAATCTTCAAAAATGATGAAAAACTGCGCGCTATAGTATGCCGTACGATATGGGCTATAGCCCACGGTCCAAAATGATGAGAAACGAGGCTAACTTTTTTTTTCAAAATTTCAAAAAACATGGGCTATAACCCATCGTTTTTGTCATTTCGTCATTTTTTTCAAATCTTCAAAAATGATGAAAAACTGCGCGCTATAGTATGCCGTACGATATGGGCTATAGCCCACGGTCCAAAATGATGAGAAACGAGGCTAACTTTTTTTTTCAAAATTTCAAAAAACATGGGCTATAACCCATCGTTTTTGTCATTTCGTCATATTTTTCAAATCCTCAAAAATGATGAAAAACGGCGCGCTATAGTATGCCGTACGATATGGGCTATAGCCCACGGTCCAAAATGATGAGAAACGAGGCTAACTTTTTTTTTCAAAATTTCTAAAAACATGGGCTATAACCCATCGTTTTTGTCATTTCGTCATTTTTTTCAAATCTTCAAAAATGATGAAAAACTGCGCGCTATAGTATGCCGTACGATATGGGCTATAGCCCACGGTCCAAAATGATGAGAAACGAGGCTAACTTTTTTTTTCAAATTTTCAAAAAACATGGGCTATAACCCATCGTTTTTGTCATTTCGTCATTTTTTTCAAATCTTCGAAAATGATGAAAAACTGCGCGCTATAGTATGCCGTACGATATGGGCTATAGCCCACGGTCCAAAATGATGAGAAACGAGGCTAACTTTTTTTTTCAAATTTTCAAAAAACATGGGCTATAACCCATCGTTTTTGTCATTTCGTCATTTTTTTCAAATCTTCAAAAATGATGAAAAACTGCGCGCTATAGTATGCCGTACAATATGGGCTATAGCCCACGGTCCAAAATGATGAGAAACGAGGCTAACTTTTTTTTTCAAAATTTAAAAAAACATGGGCTATAACCCATCGTTTTTGTCATTTCGTCATTTTTTTCAAATCCTAAAAAATGATGAAAAACGGCGCGCTATAGTATGCCGTACGATATGGGCTATAGCCCACGGTCCAAAATGATGAGAAACGAGGCAAACTTTTTTTTTCAAATTTTCAAAAAACATGGGCTATAACCCATCGTTTTTGTCATTTCGTCATTTTTTTCAAATCTTCAAAAATGATGAAAAACTGCGCGCTATAGTATGCCGTACGATACGGGCTATAGCCCACGGTCCAAAATGATGAGAAACGAGGCTAACTTTTTTTTTCAAAATTTCAAAAAACATGGGCTATAACCCATCGTTTTTGTCATTTCGTCATATTTTTCAAATCCTCAAAAATGATGAAAAACGGCGCGCTATAGTATGCCGTACGATATGGGCTATAGCCCACGGTCCAAAATGATGAGAAACGAGGCTAACTTTTTTTTTCAAAATTTCTAAAAACATGGGCTATAACCCATCGTTTTTGTCATTTCGTCATTTTTTTCAAATCTTCAAAAATGATGAAAAACTGCGCGCTATAGTATGCCGTACGATATGGGCTATAGCCCACGGTCCAAAATGATGAGAAACGAGGCTAACTTTTTTTTTCAAATTTTCAAAAAACATGGGCTATAACCCATCGTTTTTGTCATTTCGTCATTTTTTTCAAATCTTCGAAAATGATGAAAAACTGCGCGCTATAGTATGCCGTACGATATGGGCTATAGCCCACGGTCCAAAATGATGAGAAACGAGGCTAACTTTTTTTTTCAAATTTTCAAAAAACATGGGCTATAACCCATCGTTTTTGTCATTTCGTCATTTTTTTCAAATCTTCAAAAATGATGAAAAACTGCGCGCTATAGTATGCCGTACAATATGGGCTATAGCCCACGGTCCAAAATGATGAGAAACGAGGCTAACTTTTTTTTTCAAAATTTAAAAAAACATGGGCTATAACCCATCGTTTTTGTCATTTCGTCATTTTTTTCAAATCCTAAAAAATGATGAAAAACGGCGCGCTATAGTATGCCGTACGATATGGGCTATAGCCCACGGTCCAAAATGATGAGAAACGAGGCAAACTTTTTTTTTCAAATTTTCAAAAAACATGGGCTATAACCCATCGTTTTTGTCATTTCGTCATTTTTTTCAAATCCTCAAAAATGATGAAAAACGGCGCGCTATAGTATGCCGTACGATATGGGCTATAGCCCACAGTCCAAAATGATGAGAAACGAGGCTAACTTTTTTTTTCAAAATTTCAAAAAACATGGGCTATAACCCATCGTTTTTGTCATTTCGTCATTTTTTTCAAATCTTCAAAAATGATGAAAAACTGCGCGCTATAGTATGCCGTACGATATGGGCTATAGCCCACGGTCCAAAATGATGAGAAACGAGGCTAACTTTTTTTTTCAAAATTTAAAAAAACATGGGCTATAACCCATCGTTTTTGTCATTTCGTCTTTTTTTTCAAATCCTCAAAAATGATGAAAAACGGCGCGCTATAGTATGCCGTACGATATGGGCTATAGCCCACGGTCCAAAATGATGAGAAACGAGGCTAACTTTTTTTTTCAAAATTTCAAAAAACATGGGCTATAACCCATCGTTTTTGTCATTTCGTCATTCTTTTCAAATCTTCAAAAATGATGAAAAACTGCGCGCTATAGTATGCCGTACGATATGGGCTATAGCCCACGGTCCAAAATGATGAGAAACGAGGCTAACTTTTTTTTTCAAAATTTCAAAAAACATGGGCTATAACCCATCGTTTTTGTCATTTCGTCATTTTTTTCAAATCTTCAAAAATGATGAAAAACTGCGCGCTATAGTATGCCGTACGATATGGGCTATAGCCCACGGTCCAAAATGATGAGAAACGAGGCTAACTTTTTTTTTCAAATTTTCAAAAAACATGGGCTATAACCCATCGTTTTTGTCATTTCGTCATTTTTTTCAAATCTTCAAAAATGATGAAAAACTGCGCGCTATAGTATGCCGTACGATATGGGCTATAGCCCACGGTCCAAAATGATGAGAAACGAGGCTAACCTTTTTTTTCAAAATTTCAAAAAACATGGGCTATAACCCATCGTTTTTGTCATTTCGTCATTTTTTTCAAATCCTCAAAAATGATGAAAAACGGCGCGCTATAGTATGCCGTACGATATGGGCTATAGCCCAGGGTCCAAAATGATGAGAAACGAGGCTAACTTTTTTTTTTTAAATTTCAAAAAACATGGGCTATAACCCATCGTTTTTGTCATTTCGTCATTTTTTTCAAATCTTCAAAAATGATGAAAAACTGCGCACTGTAGTATGCCGTACGATATGGGCTATAGCCCACGGTCCAAAATGATGAGAAACGAGGCTAACTTTTTTTTTCAAAATTTCAAAAAACATGGGCTATAACCCATCGTTTTTGTCATTTCGTCATTTTTTTCAAATCTTCAAAAATGATGAAAAACTGCGCGCTGTAGTATGCCGTACGATATGGGCTATAGCCCACGGTCCAAAATGATGAGAAACGAGGCTAACTTTTTTTTTCAAAATTTCAAAAAACATGGGCTATAACCCATCGTTTTTGTCATTTCGTCATTTTTTTCAAATCTTCAAAAATGATGAAAAACTGCGCGCTGTAGTATGCCGTACGATATGGGCTATAGCCCACGGTCCAAAATGATGAGAAACGAGGCTAACTTTTTTTTTCAAAATTTCAAAAAACATGGGCTATAACCCATCGTTTTTGTCATTTCGTCATTTTTTTCAAATCTTCAAAAATGATGAAAAACTGCGCGCTATAGTATGCCGTACGATATGGGCTATAGCCCACGGTCCAAAATGATGAGAAACGAGGCTAACTTTTTTTTTCAAAATTTCAAAAAACATGGGCTATAACCCATCGTTTTTGTCATTTCGTCATTTTTTTTAAATCCTCAAAAATGATGAAAAACGGCGCGCTATAGTATGCCGTACGATATGGGCTATAGCCCACGGTCCAAAATGATGAGAAACGAGGCTAACTTTTTTTTTCAAAATTTCAAAAAACATGGGCTATAACCCATCGTTTTTGTCATTTCGTCATTTTTTCAAATCTTCGAAAATGATGAAAAACTGCGCGCTATAGTATGCCGTACGATATAGGCTATAGCCCACGGTCCAAAATGATGAGAAACGAGGCTAACTTTTTTTTTCAAAATTTCAAAAAACATGGCCTATAACCCATCGTTTTTGTCATTTCGTCATTTTTTTCAAATCTTCAAAAATGATGAAAAACTGCGCGCTATAGTATGCCGTACGATATGGGCTATAGCCCACGGTCCAAAATGATGAGAAACGAGGCTAACTTTTTTTTTCAAAATTTCAAAAAACATGGGCTATAACCCATCGTTTTTGTCATTTCGTCATTATTTTCAAATCTTCAAAAATGATGAAAAACTGCGCGCTATAGTATGCCGTACGATATGGGCTATAGCCCACGGTCCAAAATGATGAGAAACGAGGCTAACTTTTTTTTTCAAAATTTCAAAAAACATGGGCTATAACCCATCGTTTTTGTCATTTCGTCATTTTTTCAAATCTTCGAAAATGATGAAAAACTGCGCGCTATAGTATGCCGTACGATATGGGCTATAGCCCACGGTCCAAAATGATGAGAAACGAGGCTAACTTTTTTTTTCAAAATTTCAAAAAACATGGGCTATAACCCATCGTTTTTGTCATTTCGTCATTTTTTAAAAATCCTCAAAAATGATGAAAAACGGCGCGCTATAGTATGCCGTACGATATGGGCTATAGCCCACGGTCCAAAATGATGAGAAACGAGGCTAACTTTTTTTTTCAAAATTTCAAAAAACATGGGCTATAACCCATCGTTTTTGTCATTTCGTCATTTTTTTCAAATCTTCGAAAATGATGAAAAACTGCGCGCTATAGTATGCCGTACGATATGGGCTATAGCCCACGGTCCAAAATGATGAGAAACGAGGCTAACTTTTTTTTTCAAATTTTCAAAAAACATGGGCTATAACCCATCATTTTTGTCATTTCGTCATTTTTTTCAAATCTTCAAAAATGATGAAAAACTGCGCGCTATAGTATGCCGTACGATATGGGCTATAGCCCACGGTCCAAAATGATGAGAAACGAGGCTAACTTTTTTTTTCAAAATTTCAAAAAACATGGGCTATAGCCTATAACCCATCGTTTTTGTCATTTCGTCATTTTTTCAAATCTTCAAAAATGATGAAAAACTGCACGCTATATTATGCCGTACGATATGGGCTATAGCCCACGGTCCAAAATGATGAGAAACGAGGCTAACTTTTTTTTTCAAAATTTCAAAAAACATGGGCTATAACCCATCGTTTTTGTCATTTCGTCATATTTTTCAAATCCTCAAAAATGATGAAAAACGGCGCGTTATAGTATGCCGTACGATATGGGCTATAGCCCACGGTCCAAAATGATGAGAAACGAGGCTAACTTTTTTTTTCAAATTTTCAAAAAACATGGGCTATAACCCATCGTTTTTGTCATTTCGTCATTTTTTTCAAATCTTCAAAAATGATGAAAAACTGCGCGCTATAGTATGCCGTACGATATGGGCTATAGCCCACGGTCCAAAATGATGAGAAACGAGGCTAACTTTTTTTTTCAAATTTTCAAAAAACATGGGCTATAACCCATCATTTTTGTCATTTCGTCATTTTTTTCAAATCTTCAAAAATGATGAAAAACTGCGCGCTATAGTATGCCGTACGATATGGGCTATAGCCCACGGTCCAAAATGATGAGAAACGAGGCTAACTTTTTTTTTCAAAATTTCAAAAAACATGGGCTATAGCCTATAACCCATCGTTTTTGTCATTTCGTCATTTTTTCAAATCTTCAAAAATGATGAAAAACTGCGCGCTGTAGTATGCCGTACGATATGGGCTATAGCCCACGGTCCAAAATGATGAGAAACGAGGCTAACTTTTTTTTTCAAAATTTCAAAAAACATGGGCTATAACCCATCGTTTTTGTCATTTCGTCATATTTTTCAAATCCTCAAAAATGATGAAAAACGGCGCGTTATAGTATGCCGTACGATATGGGCTATAGCCCACGGTCCAAAATGATGAGAAACGAGGCTAACTTTTTTTTTTCAAAATTTCAAAAAACATGGGCTATAACCCATCGTTTTTGTCATTTCGTCATTTTTTTCAAATCTTCAAAAATGATGAAAAACTGCGCGCTATAGTATGCCGTACGATATGGGCTATAGCCCACGGTCCAAAATGATGAGAAACGAGGCTAACTTTTTTTTTCAAATTTTCAAAAAACATGGGCTATAACCCATCGTTTTTGTCATTTCGTCATTTTTTTCAAATCTTCAAAAATGATGAAAAACTGCGCGCTATAGTATGCCGTACGATATGGGCTATAGCCCACGGTCCAAAATGATGAGAAACGAGGCTAACTTTTTTTTTCAAAATTTCAAAAAACATGGGCTATAACCCATCGTTTTTGTCATTTCGTCATTTTTTTCAAATCTTCAAAAATGATGAAAAACTGCGCGCTATAGTATGCCGTACGATATGGGCTATAGCCCACGGTCCAAAATGATGAGAAACGAGGCTAACTTTTTTTTTCAAATTTTCAAAAAACATGGGCTATAACCCATCGTTTTTGTCATTTCGTCATTTTTTTCAAATCTTCAAAAATGATGAAAAACTGCGCGCTATAGTATGCCGTACGATATGGGCTATAGCCCACGGTCCAAAATGATGAGAAACGAGGCTAACTTTTTTTTTCAAATTTTCAAAAAACATGGGCTATAACCCATCGTTTTTGTCATTTCGTCATTTTTTTCAAATCTTCAAAAATGATGAAAAACTGCGCGCTATAGTATGCCGTACGATATGGGCTATAGCCCACGGTCCAAAATGATGAGAAACGAGGCTAACTTTTTTTTTCAAAATTTCAGAAAACATGGGCTATAACCCATCGTTTTTGTCATTTCGTCATTTTTTTCAAATCCTCAAAAATGATGAAAAACGGCGCGCTATAGTATGCCGTACGATATGGGCTATAGCCCAGGGTCCAAAATGATGAGAAACGAGGCTAACTTTTTTTTCCAAAATTTCAAAAAACATGGGCTATAACCCATCGTTTTTGTCATTTCGTCATTTTTTTCAAATCTTCAAAAATGATGAAAAACTGCGCGCTGTAGTATGCCGTACGATATGGGCTATAGCCCACGGTCCAAAATGATGAGAAACGAGGCTAACTTTTTTTTTCAAAATTTCAAAAAACATGGGCTATAACCCATCGTTTTTGTCATTTTGTAATTTTTTTCAAATCTTCAAAAATGATTAAAAACTGCGCGCTATAGTATGCCGTACGATATGGGCTATAGCCCACGGTCCAAAATGATGAGAAACGAGGCTAACTTTTTTTTTTCAAAATTTCAAAAAACATGGGCTATAACCCATCGTTTTTGTCATTTCGTCATTTTTTTCAAATCTTCAAAAATGATGAAAAACTGCGCGCTATAGTATGCCGTACGATATGGGCTATAGCCCACGGTCCAAAATGATGAGAAACGAGGCTAACTTTTTTTTTCAAATTTTCAAAAAACATGGGCTATAACCCATCGTTTTTGTCATTTCGTCATTTTTTTCAAATCTTCAAAAATGATGAAAAACTGCGCGCTATAGTATGCCGTACGATATGGGCTATAGCCCACGGTCCAAAATGATGAGAAACGAGGCTAACTTTTTTTTTCAAAATTTCAAAAAACATGGGCTATAACCCATCGTTTTTGTCATTTCGTCATTTTTTTCAAATCCTCAAAAATGATGAAAAACGGCGCGCTATAGTATGCCGTACGATATGGGCTCTAGCCCAGGGTCCAAAATGATGAGAAACGAGGCTAACTTTTTTTTCCAAAATTTCAAAAAACATGGGCTATAACCCATCGTTTTTGTCATTTCGTCATTTTTTTCAAATCTTCAAAAATGATGAAAAACTGCGCGCTATAGTATGCCGTACGATATGGGCTATAGCCCACGGTCCAAAATGATGAGAAACGAGGCTAACTTTTTTTTTCAACATTTCAAAAAACATGGGCTATAACCCATCGTTTTTGTCATTTCGTCATTTTTTTTAAATCCTCAAAAATGATGAAAAACGGCGCGCTATAGTATGCCGTACGATATGGGCTATAGCCCACGGTCCAAAATGATGAGAAACGAGGCTAACTTTTTTTTTCAAAATTTCAAAAAACATGGGCTATAACCCATCGTTTTTGTCATTTCGTAATTTTTTCAAATCTTCGAAAATGATGAAAAACTGCGCGCTATAGTATGCCGTACGATATGGGCTATAGCCCACGGTCCAAAATGATGAGAAACGAGGCTAACTTTTTTTTTCAAAATTTCAAAAAACATGGGCTATAACCCATCGTTTTTGTCATTTCGTCATTTTTTTCAAATCCTCAAAAATGATGAAAAACGGCGCGCTATAGTATGCCGTACGATATGGGCTATAGCCCAGGGTCCAAAATGATGAGAAACGAGGCTAACTTTTTTTTCCAAAATTTCAAAAAACATGGGCTATAACCCATCGTTTTTGTCATTTCGTCATTTTTTTCAAATCTTCAAAAATGATGAAAAACTGCGCGCTATAGTATGCCGTACGATATGGGCTATAGCCCACGGTCCAAAATGATGAGAAACGAGGCTAACTTTTTTTTTCAAAATTTCAAAAAACATGGGCTATAACCCATCGTTTTTGTCATTTCGTCATTTTTTTTAAATCCTCAAAAATGATGAAAAACGGCGCGCTATAGTATGCCGTACGATATGGGCTATAGCCCACGGTCCAAAATGATGAGAAACGAGGCTAACTTTTTTTTTCAAAATTTCAAAAAACATGGGCTATAACCCATCGTTTTTGTCATTTCGTCATTTTTTCAAATCTTCGAAAATGATGAAAAACTGCGCGCTATAGTATGCCGTACGATATGGGCTATAGCCCACGGTCCAAAATGATGAGAAACGAGGCTAACTTTTTTTTTCAAAATTTCAAAAAACATGGGCTATAACCCATCGTTTTTGTCATTTCGTCATTTTTTTTAAATCCTCAAAAATGATGAAAAACGGCGCGCTATAGTATGCCGTACGATATGGGCTATAGCCCACGGTCCAAAATGATGAGAAACGAGGCTAACTTTTTTTTTCAAAATTTCAAAAAACATGGGCTATAACCCATCGTTTTTGTCATTTCGTCATTTTTTTCAAATCTTCGAAAATGATGAAAAACTGCGCGCTATAGTATGCCGTACGATATGGGCTATAGCCCACGGTCCAAAATGTTGAGAAACGAGGCTAACTTTTTTTTTCAAATTTTCAAAAAACATGGGCTATAACCCATCGTTTTTGTCATTTCGTCATTTTTTTCAAATCTTCAAAAATGATGAAAAACTGCGCGCTATAGTATGCCGTACGATATGGGCTATAGCCCACGGTCCAAAATGATGAGAAACGAGGCTAACTTTTTTTTTCAAAATTTAAAAAAACATGGGCTATAACCCATCGTTTTTGTCATTTCGTCATTTTTTTCAAATCTTCAAAAATGATGAAAAACTGCGCGCTATAGTATGCCGTACGATATGGGCTATAGCCCACGGTCCAAAATGATGAGAAACGAGGCTAACTTTTTTTTTCAAATTTTCAAAAAACATGGGCTATAACCCATCGTTTTTGTCATTTCGTCATTTTTTTCAAATCTTCAAAAATGATGAAAAACTGCGCGCTATAGTATGCCGTACGATATGGGCTATAGCCCACGGTCCAAAATGATGAGAAACGAGGCTAACTTTTTTTTTCAAAATTTCAAAAAACATGGGCTATAACCCATCGTTTTTGTCATTTCGTCATTTTTTTCAAATCTTCAAAAATGATGAAAAACTGCGCGCTATAGTATGCCGTACGATATGGGCTATAGCCCACGGTCCAAAATGATGAGAAACGAGGCTAACTTTTTTTTTCAAATTTTCAAAAAACATGGGCTATAACCCATCGTTTTTGTCATTTCGTCATTTTTTTCAAATCTTCAAAAATGATGAAAAACTGCGCGCTATAGTATGCCGTACGATATGGGCTATAGCCCACGGTCCAAAATGATGAGAAACGAGGCTAACTTTTTATTTTCAAAATTTCAAAAAACATGGGCTATAACCCATCGTTTTTGTCATTTCGTCATTTTTTTCAAATCCTCAAAAATGATGAAAAACGGCGCGCTATAGTATGCCGTACGATATGGGCTATAGCCCAGGGTCCAAAATGATGAGAAACGAGGCTAACTTTTTTTTCCAAAATTTCAAAAAACATGGGCTATAACCCATCGTTTTTGTCATTTCGTCATTTTTTTCAAATCTTCAAAAATGATGAAAAACTGCGCGCTGTAGTATGCCGTACGATATGGGCTATAGCCCACGGTCCAAAATGATAAGAAACGAGGCTAACTTTTTTTTTCAAAATTTCAAAAAACATGGGCTATAACCCATCGTTTTTGTCATTTTGTAATTTTTTTCAAATCTTCAAAAATGATGAAAAACTGCGCGCTATAGTATGCCGTACGATATGGGCTATAGCCCACGGTCCAAAATGATGAGAAACGAGGCTAACTTTTTTTTTTCAAAATTTCAAAAAACATGGGCTATAACCCATCGTTTTTGTCATTTCGTCATTTTTTTCAAATCTTCAAAAATGATGAAAAACTGCGCGCTATAGTATGCCGTACGATATGGGCTATAGCCCACGGTCCAAAATGATGAGAAACGAGGCTAACTTTTTTTTTCAAATTTTCAAAAAACATGGGCTATAACCCATCGTTTTTGTCATTTCGTCATTTTTTTCAAATCTTCAAAAATGATGAAAAACTGCGCGCTATAGTATGCCGTACGATATGGGCTATAGCCCACGGTCCAAAATGATGAGAAACGAGGCTAACTTTTTTTTTCAAAATTTCAAAAAACATGGGCTATAACCCATCGTTTTTGTCATTTCGTCATTTTTTTCAAATCCTCAAAAATGATGAAAAACGGCGCGCTATAGTATGCCGTACGATATGGGCTCTAGCCCAGGGTCCAAAATGATGAGAAACGAGGCTAACTTTTTTTTCCAAAATTTCAAAAAACATGGGCTATAACCCATCGTTTTTGTCATTTCGTCATTTTTTTCAAATCTTCAAAAATGATGAAAAACTGCGCGCTATAGTATGCCGTACGATATGGGCTATAGCCCACGGTCCAAAATGATGAGAAACGAGGCTAACTTTTTTTTTCAAAATTTCAAAAAACATGGGCTATAACCCATCGTTTTTGTCATTTCGTCATTTTTTTTAAATCCTCAAAAATGATGAAAAACGGCGCGCTATAGTATGCCGTACGATATGGGCTATAGCCCACGGTCCAAAATGATGAGAAACGAGGCTAACTTTTTTTTTCAAAATTTCAAAAAACATGGGCTATAACCCATCGTTTTTGTCATTTCGTCATTTTTTCAAATCTTCGAAAATGATGAAAAACTGCGCGCTATAGTATGCCGTACGATATGGGCTATAGCCCACGGTCCAAAATGATGAGAAACGAGGCTAACTTTTTTTTTCAAAATTTCAAAAAACATGGGCTATAACCCATCGTTTTTGTCATTTCGTCATTTTTTTCAAATCTTCAAAAATGATGAAAAACTGCGCGCTATAGTATGCCGTACGATATGGGCTATAGCCCACGGTCCAAAATGATGAGAAACGAGGCTAACTTTTTTTTTCAAAATTTCAAAAAACATGGGCTATAACCCATCGTTTTTGTCATTTCGTCATTTTTTTCAAATCCTCAAAAATGATGAAAAACGGCGCGCTATAGTATGCCGTACGATATGGGCTATAGCCCAGGGTCCAAAATGATGAGAAACGAGGCTAACTTTTTTTTCCAAAATTTCAAAAAACATGGGCTATAACCCATCGTTTTTGTCATTTCGTCATTTTTTTCAAATCTTCAAAAATGATGAAAAACTGCGCGCAATAGTATGCCGTACGATATGGGCTATAGCCCACGGTCCAAAATGATGAGAAACGAGGCTAACTTTTTTTTTCAAAATTTCAAAAAACATGGGCTATAACCCATCGTTTTTGTCATTTCGTCATTTTTTTTAAATCCTCAAAAATGATGAAAAACGGCGCGCTATAGTATGCCGTACGATATGGGCTATAGCCCACGGTCCAAAATGATGAGAAACGAGGCTAACTTTTTTTTTCAAAATTTCAAAAAACATGGGCTATAACCCATCGTTTTTGTCATTTCGTCATTTTTTTCAAATCTTCAAAAATGATGAAAAACTGCGCGCTATAGTATGCCGTACGATATGGGCTATAGCCCACGGTCCAAAATGATGAGAAACGAGGCTAACTTTTTTTTTCAAAATTTCAAAAAACATGGGCTATAACCCATCGTTTTTGTCATTTCGTCATTTTTTTTAAATCCTCAAAAATGATGAAAAACGGCGCGCTATAGTATGCCGTACGATATGGGCTATAGCCCACGGTCCAAAATGATGAGAAACGAGGCTAACTTTTTTTTTCAAAATTTCAAAAAACATGGGCTATAACCCATCGTTTTTGTCATTTCGTCATTTTTTTCAAATCTTCGAAAATGATGAAAAACTGCGCGCTATAGTATGCCGTACGATATGGGCTATAGCCCACGGTCCAAAATGTTGAGAAACGAGGCTAACTTTTTTTTTCAAATTTTCAAAAAACATGGGCTATAACCCATCGTTTTTGTCATTTCGTCATTTTTTTCAAATCTTCAAAAATGATGAAAAACTGCGCGCTATAGTATGCCGTACGATATGGGCTATAGCCCACGGTCCAAAATGATGAGAAACGAGGCTAACTTTTTTTTTCAAAATTTAAAAAAACATGGGCTATAACCCATCGTTTTTGTCATTTCGTCATTTTTTTCAAATCTTCAAAAATGATGAAAAACTGCGCGCTATAGTATGCCGTACGATATGGGCTATAGCCCACGGTCCAAAATGATGAGAAACGAGGCTAACTTTTTTTTTCAAATTTTCAAAAAACATGGGCTATAACCCATCGTTTTTGTCATTTCGTCATTTTTTTCAAATCTTCAAAAATGATGAAAAACTGCGCGCTATAGTATGCCGTACGATATGGGCTATAGCCCACGGTCCAAAATGATGAGAAACGAGGCTAACTTTTTTTTTCAAAATTTCAAAAAACATGGGCTATAACCCATCGTTTTTGTCATTTCGTCATTTTTTTCAAATCCTCAAAAATGATGAAAAACGGCGCGCTATAGTATGCCGTACGATATGGGCTATAGCCCAGGGTCCAAAATGATGAGAAACGAGGCTAACTTTTTTTTCCAAAATTTCAAAAAACATGGGCTATAACCCATCGTTTTTGTCATTTCGTCATTTTTTTCAAATCTTCAAAAATGATGAAAAACTGCGCGCTGTAGTATGCCGTACGATATGGGCTATAGCCCACGGTCCAAAATGATGAGAAACGAGGCTAACTTTTTTTTTCAAAATTTCAAAAAACATGGGCTATAACCCATCGTTTTTGTCATTTCGTCATTTTTTTCAAATCTTCAAAAATGATGAAAAACTGCGCGCTATAGTATGCCGTACGATATGGGCTATAGCCCACGGTCCAAAATGATGAGAAACGAGGCTAACTTTTTTTTTCAAAATTTCAAAAAACATGGGCTATAACCCATCGTTTTTGTCATTTCGTCATTTTTTTTAAATCCTCAAAAATGATGAAAAACGGCGCGCTATAGTATGCCGTACGATATGGGCTATAGCCCACGGTCCAAAATGATGAGAAACGAGGCTAACTTTTTTTTTCAAAATTTCAAAAAACATGGGCTATAACCCATCGTTTTTGTCATTTCGTCATTTTTTCAAATCTTCGAAAATGATGAAAAACTGCGCGCTATAGTATGCCGTACGATATGGGCTATAGCCCACGGTCCAAAATGATGAGAAACGAGGCTAACTTTTTTTTTCAAAATTTCAAAAAACATGGGCTATAACCCATCGTTTTTGTCATTTCGTCATTTTTTTTAAATCCTCAAAAATGATGAAAAACGGCGCGCTATAGTATGCCGTACGATATGGGCTATAGCCCACGGTCCAAAATGATGAGAAACGAGGCTAACTTTTTTTTTCAAAATTTCAAAAAACATGGGCTATAACCCATCGTTTTTGTCATTTCGTCATTTTTTTCAAATCTTCGAAAATGATGAAAAACTGCGCGCTATAGTATGCCGTACGATATGGGCTATAGCCCACGGTCCAAAATGTTGAGAAACGAGGCTAACTTTTTTTTTCAAATTTTCAAAAAACATGGGCTATAACCCATCGTTTTTGTCATTTTGTCATTTTTTTCAAATCTTCAAAAATGATGAAAAACTGCGCGCTATAGTATGCCGTACGATATGGGCTATAGCCCACGGTCCAAAATGATGAGAAACGAGGCTAACTTTTTTTTTCAAAATTTAAAAAAACATGGGCTATAACCCATCGTTTTTGTCATTTCGTCATTTTTTTCAAATCTTCAAAAATGATGAAAAACTGCGCGCTATAGTATGCCGTACGATATGGGCTATAGCCCACGGTCCAAAATGATGAGAAACGAGGCTAACTTTTTTTTCAAAATTTCAAAAAACATGGGCTATAACCCATCGTTTTTGTCATTTCGTCATTTTTTTCAAATCTTCAAAAATGATGAAAAACTGCGCGCTATAGTATGCCGTACGATATGGGCTATAGCCCACGGTCCAAAATGATGAGGAACGAGGCTAACTTTTTTTTTCAAAATTTCAAAAAACATGGGCTATAACCCATCGTTTTTGTCATTTCGTCATTTTTTTCAAATCTTCAAAAATGATGAAAAACGGCGCGCTATAGTATGCCGTACGATATGGGCTATAGCCCACGGTCCAAAATGATGAGAAACGAGGCTAACTTTTTTTTTCAAAATTTCAAAAAACATGGGCTATAACCCATCGTTTTTGTCATTTCGTCATTTTTTCAAATCTTCGAAAATGATGAAAAACTGCGCGCTATAGTATGCCGTACGATATGGGCTATAGCCCACGGTCCAAAATGATGAGAAACGAGGCTAACTTTTTTTTTCAAAATTTCAAAAAACATGGGCTATAACCCATCGTTTTTGTCATTTCGTCATTTTTTTCAAATCTTCAAAAATGATGAAAAACTGCGCGCTATAGTATGCCGTACGATATGGGCTATAGCCCACGGTCCAAAATGATGAGAAACGAGGCTAACTTTTTTTTTCAAAATTTCAAAAAACATGGGCTATAACCCATCGTTTTTGTCATTTCGTCATTTTTTTCAAATCCTCAAAAATGATGAAAAACGGCGCGCTATAGTATGCCGTACGATATGGGCTATAGCCCAGGGTCCAAAATGATGAGAAACGAGGCTAACTTTTTTTTCCAAAATTTCAAAAAACATGGGCTATAACCCATCGTTTTTGTCATTTCGTCATTTTTTTCAAATCTTCAAAAATGATGAAAAACTGCGCGCTATAGTATGCCGTACGATATGGGCTATAGCCCACGGTCCAAAATGATGAGAAACGAGGCTAACTTTTTTTTTCAAAATTTCAAAAAACATGGGCTATAACCCATCGTTTTTGTCATTTCGTCATTTTTTTTAAATCCTCAAAAATGATGAAAAACGGCGCGCTATAGTATGCCGTACGATATGGGCTATAGCCCACGGTCCAAAATGATGAGAAACGAGGCTAACTTTTTTTTTCAAATTTTCAAAAAACATGGGCTATAACCCATCGTTTTTGTCATTTCGTCATTTTTTCAAATCTTCGAAAATGATGAAAAACTGCGCGCTATAGTATGCCGTACGATATGGGCTATAGCCCACGGTCCAAAATGATGAGAAACGAGGCTAACTTTTTTTTTCAAAATTTCAAAAAACATGGGCTATAACCCATCGTTTTTGTCATTTCGTCATTTTTTTAAAATCCTCAAAAATGATGAAAAACGGCGCGCTATAGTATGCCGTACGATATGGGCTATAGCCCACGGTCCAAAATGATGAGAAACGAGGCTAACTTTTTTTTTCAAAATT
The DNA here is from genome assembly GCF_963924005.1 of Protomyctophum bolini. NCBI lineage: Eukaryota > Metazoa > Chordata > Actinopteri > Myctophiformes > Myctophidae > Protomyctophum > Protomyctophum bolini. The sequence continues at coordinate 18,163,809 of NC_137862.1, read as the reverse complement.
TCAAAAAACATGGGCTATAACCCATCGTTTTTGTCATTTCGTCATTTTTTTTAAATCCTCAAAAATGATGAAAAACGGCGCGCTATAGTATGCCGTACGATATGGGCTATAGCCCACGGTCCAAAATGATGAGAAACGAGGCTAACTTTTTTTTTCAAAATTTCAAAAAACATGGGCTATAACCCATCGTTTTTGTCATTTCGTCATTTTTTTCAAATCTTCGAAAATGATGAAAAACTGCGCGCTATAGTATGCCGTACGATATGGGCTATAGCCCACGGTCCAAAATGATGAGAAACGAGGCTAACTTTTTTTTTCAAATTTAAAAAAAACATGGGCTATAACCCATCGTTTTTGTCATTTCGTCATTTTTTTCAAATCTTCAAAAATGATGAAAAACTGCGCGCTATAGTATGCCGTACGATATGGGCTATAGCCCACGGTCCAAAATGATGAGGAACGAGGCTAACTTTTTTTTTCAAAATTTCAAAAAACATGGGCTATAACCCATCGTTTTTGTCATTTCGTCATTTTTTTCAAATCCTCAAAAATGATGAAAAACGGCGCGCTATAGTATGCCGTACGATATGGGCTATAGCCCAGGGTCCAAAATGATGAGAAACGAGGCTAACTTTTTTTTCCAAAATTTCAAAAAACATGGGCTATAACCCATCGTTTTTGTCATTTCGTCATTTTTTTCAAATCTTCAAAAATGATGAAAAACTGCGCGCTGTAGTATGCCGTACGATATGGGCTATAGCCCACGGTCCAAAATGATGAGAAACGAGGCTAACTTTTTTTTTCAAAATTTCAAAAAACATGGGCTATAACCCATCGTTTTTGTCATTTCGTCATTTTTTTCAAATCTTCAAAAATGATGAAAAACTGCGCGCTATAGTATGCCGTACGATATGGGCTATAGCCCACGGTCCAAAATGATGAGAAACGAGGCTAACTTTTTTTTTCAAAATTTCAAAAAACATGGGCTATAACCCATCGTTTTTGTCATTTCGTCATTTTTTTTAAATCCTCAAAAATGATGAAAAACGGCGCGCTATAGTATGCCGTACGATATGGGCTATAGCCCACGGTCCAAAATGATGAGAAACGAGGCTAACTTTTTTTTTCAAAATTTCAAAAAACATGGGCTATAACCCATCGTTTTTGTCATTTCGTCATTTTTTCAAATCTTCGAAAATGATGAAAAACTGCGCGCTATAGTATGCCGTACGATATGGGCTATAGCCCACGGTCCAAAATGATGAGAAACGAGGCTAACTTTTTTTTTCAAAATTTCAAAAAACATGGGCTATAACCCATCGTTTTTGTCATTTCGTCATTTTTTTTAAATCCTCAAAAATGATGAAAAACGGCGCGCTATAGTATGCCGTACGATATGGGCTATAGCCCACGGTCCAAAATGATGAGAAACGAGGCTAACTTTTTTTTTCAAAATTTAAAAAAACATGGGCTATAACCCATCGTTTTTGTCATTTCGTCATTTTTTTCAAATCTTCAAAAATGATGAAAAACTGCGCGCTATAGTATGCCGTACGATATGGGCTATAGCCCACGGTCCAAAATGATGAGAAACGAGGCTAACTTTTTTTTTCAAAATTTCAAAAAACATGGGCTATAACCCATCGTTTTTGTCATTTCGTCATTTTTTTTAAATCCTCAAAAATGATGAAAAACGGCGCGCTATAGTATGCCGTACGATATGGGCTATAGCCCACGGTCCAAAATGATGAGAAACGAGGCTAACTTTTTTTTTCAAAATTTCAAAAAACATGGGCTATAACCCATCGTTTTTGTCATTTCGTCATTTTTTTCAAATCTTCGAAAATGATGAAAAACTGCGCGCTATAGTATGCCGTACGATATGGGCTATAGCCCACGGTCCAAAATGTTGAGAAACGAGGCTAACTTTTTTTTTCAAATTTTCAAAAAACATGGGCTATAACCCATCGTTTTTGTCATTTCGTCATTTTTTTCAAATCTTCAAAAATGATGAAAAACTGCGCGCTATAGTATGCCGTACGATATGGGCTATAGCCCACGGTCCAAAATGATGAGAAACGAGGCTAACTTTTTTTTTCAAAATTTAAAAAAACATGGGCTATAACCCATCGTTTTTGTCATTTCGTCATTTTTTTCAAATCTTCAAAAATGATGAAAAACTGCGCGCTATAGTATGCCGTACGATATGGGCTATAGCCCACGGTCCAAAATGATGAGAAACGAGGCTAACTTTTTTTTTCAAATTTTCAAAAAACATGGGCTATAACCCATCGTTTTTGTCATTTCGTCATTTTTTTCAAATCTTCAAAAATGATGAAAAACTGCGCGCTATAGTATGCCGTACGATATGGGCTATAGCCCACGGTCCAAAATGATGAGAAACGAGGCTAACTTTTTTTTTCAAAATTTCAAAAAACATGGGCTATAACCCATCGTTTTTGTCATTTCGTCATTTTTTTCAAATCCTCAAAAATGATGAAAAACGGCGCGCTATAGTATGCCGTACGATATGGGCTATAGCCCAGGGTCCAAAATGATGAGAAACGAGGCTAACTTTTTTTTCCAAAATTTCAAAAAACATGGGCTATAACCCATCGTTTTTGTCATTTCGTCATTTTTTTCAAATCTTCAAAAATGATGAAAAACTGCGCGCTGTAGTATGCCGTACGATATGGGCTATAGCCCACGGTCCAAAATGATGAGAAACGAGGCTAACTTTTTTTTTCAAAATTTCAAAAAACATGGGCTATAACCCATCGTTTTTGTCATTTCGTCATTTTTTTCAAATCTTCAAAAATGATGAAAAACTGCGCGCTATAGTATGCCGTACGATATGGGCTATAGCCCACGGTCCAAAATGATGAGAAACGAGGCTAACTTTTTTTTTCAAAATTTAAAAAAACATGGGCTATAACCCATCGTTTTTGTCATTTCGTCATTTTTTTTAAATCCTCAAAAATGATGAAAAACGGCGCGCTATAGTATGCCGTACGATATGGGCTATAGCCCACGGTCCAAAATGATGAGAAACGAGGCTAACTTTTTTTTTCAAAATTTCAAAAAACATGGGCTATAACCCATCGTTTTTGTCATTTCGTCATTTTTTCAAATCTTCGAAAATGATGAAAAACTGCGCGCTATAGTATGCCGTACGATATGGGCTATAGCCCACGGTCCAAAATGATGAGAAACGAGGCTAACTTTTTTTTTCAAAATTTCAAAAAACATGGGCTATAACCCATCGTTTTTGTCATTTCGTCATTTTTTTTAAATCCTCAAAAATGATGAAAAACGGCGCGCTATAGTATGCCGTACGATATGGGCTATAGCCCACGGTCCAAAATGATGAGAAACGAGGCTAACTTTTTTTTTCAAAATTTCAAAAAACATGGGCTATAACCCATCGTTTTTGTCATTTCGTCATTTTTTTCAAATCTTCGAAAATGATGAAAAACTGCGCGCTATAGTATGCCGTACGATATGGGCTATAGCCCACGGTCCAAAATGTTGAGAAACGAGGCTAACTTTTTTTTTCAAATTTTCAAAAAACATGGGCTATAACCCATCGTTTTTGTCATTTTGTCATTTTTTTCAAATCTTCAAAAATGATGAAAAACTGCGCGCTATAGTATGCCGTACGATATGGGCTATAGCCCACGGTCCAAAATGATGAGAAACGAGGCTAACTTTTTTTTTCAAAATTTAAAAAAACATGGGCTATAACCCATCGTTTTTGTCATTTCGTCATTTTTTTCAAATCTTCAAAAATGATGAAAAACTGCGCGCTATAGTATGCCGTACGATATGGGCTATAGCCCACGGTCCAAAATGATGAGAAACGAGGCTAACTTTTTTTTCAAAATTTCAAAAAACATGGGCTATAACCCATCGTTTTTGTCATTTCGTCATTTTTTTCAAATCTTCAAAAATGATGAAAAACTGCGCGCTATAGTATGCCGTACGATATGGGCTATAGCCCACGGTCCAAAATGATGAGGAACGAGGCTAACTTTTTTTTTCAAAATTTCAAAAAACATGGGCTATAACCCATCGTTTTTGTCATTTCGTCATTTTTTTCAAATCTTCAAAAATGATGAAAAACGGCGCGCTATAGTATGCCGTACGATATGGGCTATAGCCCACGGTCCAAAATGATGAGAAACGAGGCTAACTTTTTTTTTCAAAATTTCAAAAAACATGGGCTATAACCCATCGTTTTTGTCATTTCGTCATTTTTTCAAATCTTCGAAAATGATGAAAAACTGCGCGCTATAGTATGCCGTACGATATGGGCTATAGCCCACGGTCCAAAATGATGAGAAACGAGGCTAACTTTTTTTTTCAAAATTTCAAAAAACATGGGCTATAACCCATCGTTTTTGTCATTTCGTCATTTTTTTCAAATCTTCAAAAATGATGAAAAACTGCGCGCTATAGTATGCCGTACGATATGGGCTATAGCCCACGGTCCAAAATGATGAGAAACGAGGCTAACTTTTTTTTTCAAAATTTCAAAAAACATGGGCTATAACCCATCGTTTTTGTCATTTCGTCATTTTTTTCAAATCCTCAAAAATGATGAAAAACGGCGCGCTATAGTATGCCGTACGATATGGGCTATAGCCCAGGGTCCAAAATGATGAGAAACGAGGCTAACTTTTTTTTCCAAAATTTCAAAAAACATGGGCTATAACCCATCGTTTTTGTCATTTCGTCATTTTTTTCAAATCTTCAAAAATGATGAAAAACTGCGCGCTATAGTATGCCGTACGATATGGGCTATAGCCCACGGTCCAAAATGATGAGAAACGAGGCTAACTTTTTTTTTCAAAATTTCAAAAAACATGGGCTATAACCCATCGTTTTTGTCATTTCGTCATTTTTTTTAAATCCTCAAAAATGATGAAAAACGGCGCGCTATAGTATGCCGTACGATATGGGCTATAGCCCACGGTCCAAAATGATGAGAAACGAGGCTAACTTTTTTTTTCAAAATTTCAAAAAACATGGGCTATAACCCATCGTTTTTGTCATTTCGTCATTTTTTCAAATCTTCGAAAATGATGAAAAACTGCGCGCTATAGTATGCCGTACGATATGGGCTATAGCCCACGGTCCAAAATGATGAGAAACGAGGCTAACTTTTTTTTTCAAAATTTCAAAAAACATGGGCTATAACCCATCGTTTTTGTCATTTCGTCATTTTTTTAAAATCCTCAAAAATGATGAAAAACGGCGCGCTATAGTATGCCGTACGATATGGGCTATAGCCCACGGTCCAAAATGATGAGAAACGAGGCTAACTTTTTTTTTCAAAATTTCAAAAAACATGGGCTATAACCCATCGTTTTTGTCATTTCGTCATTTTTTTTAAATCCTCAAAAATGATGAAAAACGGCGCGCTATAGTATGCCGTACGATATGGGCTATAGCCCACGGTCCAAAATGATGAGAAACGAGGCTAACCTTTTTTTTCAAAATTTCAAAAAACATGGGCTATAACCCATCGTTTTTGTCATTTCGTCATTTTTTTCAAATCTTCGAAAATGATGAAAAACTGCGCGCTATAGTATGCCGTACGATATGGGCTATAGCCCACGGTCCAAAATGATGAGAAACGAGGCTAACTTTTTTTTTCAAATTTTAAAAAAACATGGGCTATAACCCATCGTTTTTGTCATTTCGTCATTTTTTTCAAATCTTCAAAAATGATGAAAAACTGCGCGCTATAGTATGCCGTACGATATGGGCTATAGCCCACGGTCCAAAATGATGAGGAACGAGGCTAACTTTTTTTTTCAAAATTTCAAAAAACATGGGCTATAACCCATCGTTTTTGTCATTTCGTCATTTTTTTCAAATCCTCAAAAATGATGAAAAACGGCGCGCTATAGTATGCCGTACGATATGGGCTATAGCCCACGGTCCAAAATGATGAGAAACGAGGCTAACTTTTTTTTTCAAAATTTCAAAAAACATGGGCTATAACCCATCGTTTTTGTCATTTCGTCATTTTTTTTAAATCCTCAAAAATGATGAAAAACGGCGCGCTATAGTATGCCGTACGATATGGGCTATAGCCCACGGTCCAAAATGATGAGAAACGAGGCTAACTTTTTTTTTCAAAATTTCAAAAAACATGGGCTATAACCCATCGTTTTTGTCATTTCGTCATTTTTTCAAATCTTCGAAAATGATGAAAAACTGCGCGCTATAGTATGCCGTACGATATGGGCTATAGCCCACGGTCCAAAATGATGAGAAACGAGGCTAACTTTTTTTTTCAAAATTTCAAAAAACATGGGCTATAACCCATCGTTTTTGTCATTTCGTCATTTTTTTTAAATCCTCAAAAATGATGAAAAACGGCGCGCTATAGTATGCCGTACGATATGGGCTATAGCCCACGGTCCAAAATGATGAGAAACGAGGCTAACTTTTTTTTTCAAAATTTAAAAAAACATGGGCTATAACCCATCGTTTTTGTCATTTCGTCATTTTTTTCAAATCTTCAAAAATGATGAAAAACTGCGCGCTATAGTATGCCGTACGATATGGGCTATAGCCCACGGTCCAAAATGATGAGAAACGAGGCTAACTTTTTTTTCAAAATTTCAAAAAACATGGGCTATAACCCATCGTTTTTGTCATTTCGTCATTTTTTTCAAATCTTCAAAAATGATGAAAAACTGCGCGCTATAGTATGCCGTACGATATGGGCTATAGCCCACGGTCCAAAATGATGAGGAACGAGGCTAACTTTTTTTTTCAAAATTTCAAAAAACATGGGCTATAACCCATCGTTTTTGTCATTTCGTCATTTTTTTCAAATCTTCAAAAATGATGAAAAACGGCGCGCTATAGTATGCCGTACGATATGGGCTATAGCCCACGGTCCAAAATGATGAGAAACGAGGCTAACTTTTTTTTTCAAAATTTCAAAAAACATGGGCTATAACCCATCGTTTTTGTCATTTCGTCATTTTTTCAAATCTTCGAAAATGATGAAAAACTGCGCGCTATAGTATGCCGTACGATATGGGCTATAGCCCACGGTCCAAAATGATGAGAAACGAGGCTAACTTTTTTTTTCAAAATTTCAAAAAACATGGGCTATAACCCATCGTTTTTGTCATTTCGTCATTTTTTTCAAATCTTCAAAAATGATGAAAAACTGCGCGCTATAGTATGCCGTACGATATGGGCTATAGCCCACGGTCCAAAATGATGAGAAACGAGGCTAACTTTTTTTTTCAAAATTTCAAAAAACATGGGCTATAACCCATCGTTTTTGTCATTTCGTCATTTTTTCAAATCTTCGAAAATGATGAAAAACTGCGCGCTATAGTATGCCGTACGATATGGGCTATAGCCCACGGTCCAAAATGATGAGAAACGAGGCTAACTTTTTTTTTCAAAATTTCAAAAAACATGGGCTATAACCCATCGTTTTTGTCATTTCGTCATTTTTTTCAAATCTTCAAAAATGATGAAAAACTGCGCGCTATAGTATGCCGTACGATATGGGCTATAGCCCACGGTCCAAAATGATGAGAAACGAGGCTAACTTTTTTTTTCAAAATTTCAAAAAACATGGGCTATAACCCATCGTTTTTGTCATTTCGTCATTTTTTTCAAATCCTCAAAAATGATGAAAAACGGCGCGCTATAGTATGCCGTACGATATGGGCTATAGCCCAGGGTCCAAAATGATGAGAAACGAGGCTAACTTTTTTTTCCAAAATTTCAAAAAACATGGGCTATAACCCATCGTTTTTGTCATTTCGTCATTTTTTTCAAATCTTCAAAAATGATGAAAAACTGCGCGCTATAGTATGCCGTACGATATGGGCTATAGCCCACGGTCCAAAATGATGAGAAACGAGGCTAACTTTTTTTTTCAAAATTTCAAAAAACATGGGCTATAACCCATCGTTTTTGTCATTTCGTCATTTTTTTTAAATCCTCAAAAATGATGAAAAACGGCGCGCTATAGTATGCCGTACGATATGGGCTATAGCCCACGGTCCAAAATGATGAGAAACGAGGCTAACTTTTTTTTTCAAAATTTCAAAAAACATGGGCTATAACCCATCGTTTTTGTCATTTCGTCATTTTTTCAAATCTTCGAAAATGATGAAAAACTGCGCGCTATAGTATGCCGTACGATATGGGCTATAGCCCACGGTCCAAAATGATGAGAAACGAGGCTAACTTTTTTTTTCAAAATTTCAAAAAACATGGGCTATAACCCATCGTTTTTGTCATTTCGTCATTTTTTTCAAATCTTCAAAAATGATGAAAAACTGCGCGCTATAGTATGCCGTACGATATGGGCTATAGCCCACGGTCCAAAATGATGAGAAACGAGGCTAACTTTTTTTTTCAAAATTTCAAAAAACATGGGCTATAACCCATCGTTTTTGTCATTTCGTCATTTTTTTCAAATCCTCAAAAATGATGAAAAACGGCGCGCTATAGTATGCCGTACGATATGGGCTATAGCCCAGGGTCCAAAATGATGAGAAACGAGGCTAACTTTTTTTTCCAAAATTTCAAAAAACATGGGCTATAACCCATCGTTTTTGTCATTTCGTCATTTTTTTCAAATCTTCAAAAATGATGAAAAACTGCGCGCTATAGTATGCCGTACGATATGGGCTATAGCCCACGGTCCAAAATGATGAGAAACGAGGCTAACTTTTTTTTTCAAAATTTCAAAAAACATGGGCTATAACCCATCGTTTTTGTCATTTCGTCATTTTTTTTAAATCCTCAAAAATGATGAAAAACGGCGCGCTATAGTATGCCGTACGATATGGGCTATAGCCCACGGTCCAAAATGATGAGAAACGAGGCTAACTTTTTTTTTCAAAATTTCAAAAAACATGGGCTATAACCCATCGTTTTTGTCATTTCGTCATTTTTTCAAATCTTCGAAAATGATGAAAAACTGCGCGCTATAGTATGCCGTACGATATGGGCTATAGCCCACGGTCCAAAATGATGAGAAACGAGGCTAACTTTTTTTTTCAAAATTTCAAAAAACATGGGCTATAACCCATCGTTTTTGTCATTTCGTCATTTTTTTTAAATCCTCAAAAATGATGAAAAACGGCGCGCTATAGTATGCCGTACGATATGGGCTATAGCCCACGGTCCAAAATGATGAGAAACGAGGCTAACTTTTTTTTTCAAAATTTCAAAAAACATGGGCTATAACCCATCGTTTTTGTCATTTCGTCATTTTTTTTAAATCCTCAAAAATGATGAAAAACGGCGCGCTATAGTATGCCGTACGATATGGGCTATAGCCCACGGTCCAAAATGATGAGAAACGAGGCTAACTTTTTTTTTCAAAATTTCAAAAAACATGGGCTATAACCCATCGTTTTTGTCATTTCGTCATTTTTTTCAAATCTTCGAAAATGATGAAAAACTGCGCGCTATAGTATGCCGTACGATATGGGCTATAGCCCACGGTCCAAAATGATGAGAAACGAGGCTAACTTTTTTTTTCAAATTTAAAAAAAACATGGGCTATAACCCATCGTTTTTGTCATTTCGTCATTTTTTTCAAATCTTCAAAAATGATGAAAAACTGCGCGCTATAGTATGCCGTACGATATGGGCTATAGCCCACGGTCCAAAATGATGAGGAACGAGGCTAACTTTTTTTTTCAAAATTTCAAAAAACATGGGCTATAACCCATCGTTTTTGTCATTTCGTCATTTTTTTCAAATCCTCAAAAATGATGAAAAACGGCGCGCTATAGTATGCCGTACGATATGGGCTATAGCCCAGGGTCCAAAATGATGAGAAACGAGGCTAACTTTTTTTTTCCAAAATTTCAAAAAACATGGGCTATAACCCATCGTTTTTGTCATTTCGTCATTTTTTTCAAATCTTCAAAAATGATGAAAAACTGCGCGCTGTAGTATGCCGTACGATATGGGCTATAGCCCACGGTCCAAAATGATGAGAAACGAGGCTAACTTTTTTTTTCAAAATTTCAAAAAACATGGGCTATAACCCATCGTTTTTGTCATTTCGTCATTTTTTTCAAATCTTCAAAAATGATGAAAAACTGCGCGCTATAGTATGCCGTACGATATGGGCTATAGCCCACGGTCCAAAATGATGAGAAACGAGGCTAACTTTTTTTTTCAAAATTTCAAAAAACATGGGCTATAACCCATCGTTTTTGTCATTTCGTCATTTTTTTTAAATCCTCAAAAATGATGAAAAACGGCGCGCTATAGTATGCCGTACGATATGGGCTATAGCCCACGGTCCAAAATGATGAGAAACGAGGCTAACTTTTCTTTTCAAAATTTCAAAAAACATGGGCTATAACCCATCGTTTTTGTCATTTCGTCATTTTTTTCAAATCTTCAAAAATGATGAAAAACTGCGCGCTATAGTATGCCGTACGATATGGGCTATAGCCCACGGTCCAAAATGATGAGAAACGAGGCTAACTTTTTTTTTCAAAATTTCAAAAAACATGGGCTATAACCCATCGTTTTTGTCATTTTGTCATTTTTTTAAAATCCTCAAAAATGATGAAAAACTGCGCGCTATAGTATGCCGTACGATATGGGCTATAGCCCACGGTCCAAAATGATGAGAAACGAGACTAATTTTTTTTTTCAAAATTTCAAAAAACATGGGCTATAACCCATCGTTTTTGTCATTTTTTTCAAATCCTCAAAAATGATGAAAAACGGCGCGCTATAGTATGCCGTACGATATGGGCTATAGCCCACGGTCCAAAATGATGAGAAACGAGGCTAACTTTTTTTCTCCAAAATTTCAAAAAACATGGGCTATAACCCATCGTTTTTGTCATTTTGTCATTTTTTTCAAATCCTCAAAAATGATGAAAAACGGCGCGCTATAGTATGCCGTACGATATGGGCTATAGCCCACGGTCCAAAATGATGAGAAACGAGGCTAACTTTTCTTTTCAAAATTTCAAAAAACATGGGCTATAACCCATCGTTTTTGTCATTTCGTCATTTTTTTCAAATCTTCAAAAATGATGAAAAACTGCGCGCTATAGTATGCCGTACGATATGGGCTATAGCCCACGGTCCAAAATGATGAGAAACGAGGCTAACTTTTTTTTTCAAAATTTCAAAAAACATGGGCTATAACCCATCGTTTTTGTCATTTTGTCATTTTTTTAAAATCCTCAAAAATGATGAAAAACTGCGCGCTATAGTATGCCGTACGATATGGGCTATAGCCCACGGTCCAAAATGATGAGAAACGAGACTAATTTTTTTTTTCAAAATTTCAAAAAACATGGGCTATAACCCATCGTTTTTGTCATTTTTTTCAAATCCTCAAAAATGATGAAAAACGGCGCGCTATAGTATGCCGTACGATATGGGCTATAGCCCACGGTCCAAAATGATGAGAAACGAGGCTAACTTTTTTTCTCCAAAATTTCAAAAAACATGGGCTATAACCCATCGTTTTTGTCATTTTGTCATTTTTTTCAAATCTTCAAAAATGATGAAAAACTGCGCGCTATAGTATGCCGTACGATATGGGCTATAGCCCACGGTCCAAAATGATGAGAAACGAGGCTAACTTTTTTTTTCAAAATTTAAAAAAACATGGGCTATAACCCATCGTTTTTGTCATTTTGTCATTTTTTTCAAATCTTCAAAAATGATGAAAAACTGCGCGCTATAGTATGCCGTACGATATGGGCTATAGCCCACGGTCCAAAATGATGAGAAACGAGGCTAACTTTTTTTTTCAAAATTTCAAAAAACATGGACTATAACCCATCGTTTTTGTCATTTCGTCATTTTTTTAAAATCTTCAAAAATGATGAAAAACTGCGCGCTATAGTATGCCGTACGATATGGGCTATAGCCCACGGTCCAAAATGATGAGAAACGAGGCTAACTTTTTTTCTCCAAAATTTCAAAAAACATGGGCTATAACCCATCGTTTTTGTCATTTTGTCATTTTTTTCAAATCTTCAAAAATGATGAAAAACTGCGCGCTATAGTATGCCGTACGATATGGGCTATAGCCCACGGTCCAAAATGATGAGAAACGAGGCTAACTTTTTTTTTCAAAATTTCAAAAAACATGGGCTATAACCCATCGTTTTTGTCATTTTGTCATTTTTTCAAATCTTCAAAAATGATGAAAAACTGCGCGCTATAGTATGCCGTACGATATGGGCTATAGCCCACGGTCCAAAATGATGAGAAACGAGGCTAACTTTTTTTTTCAAAATTTAAAAAAACATGGGCTATAACCCATCGTTTTTGTCATTTCGTCATATTTTTCAAATCCTCAAAAATGATGAAAAACGGCGCGCTATAGTATGCCGTACGATATGGGCTATAGCCCACGGTCCAAAATGATGAGAAACGAGGCTAACTTTTTTTTTCAAAATTTCAAAAAACATGGACTATAACCCATCGTTTTTGTCATTTCGTCATTTTTTTAAAATCTTCAAAAATGATGAAAAACTGCGCGCTATAGTATGCCGTACGATATGGGCTATAGCCCACGGTCCAAAATGATGAGAAACGAGGCTAACTTTTTTCTTCAAAATTTCAAAAAACATGGGCTGTAACCCATCGTTTTTGTCATTTTGTCATTTTTTTCAAATCCTCAAAAATGATGAAAAACGGCGCGCTATAGTATGCCGTACGATATGGGCTATAGCCCACGGTCCAAAATGATGAGAAACGAGGCTAATTTTTTTTTTCAAAATTTCAAAAAACATGGGCTATAACCCATCGTTTTTGTCATTTTGTCATTTTTTTCAAATCCTCAAAAATGATGAAAAACGGCGCGCTATAGTATGCCGTACGATATGGGCTATAGCCCAGGGTCCAAAATGATGAGAAACGAGGCTAACTTTTTTTTTCAAAATTTCAAAAAACATGGGCTATAACCCATCGTTTTTGTCATTTCGTCATTTTTTTCAAATCTTCAAAAATGATGAAAAACTGCGCGCTATAGTATGCCGTACGATATGGGCTATAGCCCACGGTCCAAAATGATGAGAAACGAGGCTAACTTTTTTTTTCAAAATTTAAAAAAACATGGGCTATAACCCATCGTTTTTGTCATTTCGTCTTTTTTTTCAAATCCTCAAAAATGATGAAAAACGGCGCGCTATAGTATGCCGTACGATATGGGCTATAGCCCACGGTCCAAAATGATGAGAAACGAGGCTAACTTTTTTTTTCAAATTTTCAAAAAACATGGGCTATAACCCATCGTTTTTGTCATTTCGTCATTTTTTTCAAATCTTCAAAAATGATGAAAAACTGCGCGCTATAGTATGCCGTACGATATGGGCTATAGCCCACGGTCCAAAATGATGAGAAACGAGGCTAACTTTTTTTTTCAAAATTTCAAAAAACATGGGCTATAACCCATCGTTTTTGTCATTTCGTCATATTTTTTAAATCCTCAAAAATGATGAAAAACGGCGCGCTATAGTATGCCGTACGATATGGGCTATAGCCCACGATCCAAAATGATGAGAAACGAGGCTAACTTTTTTTTTCTAAATTTCAAAAAACATGGGATATAACCCATCGTTTTTGTCATTTCGTCATTTTTTTCAAATCTTCAAAAATGATGAAAAACTGCGCGCTATAGTATGCCGTACGATATGGGCTATAGCCCACGGTCCAAAATGATGAGAAACGAGGCTAACTTTTTTTTTCAAAATTTCAAAAAACATGGGCTATAACCCATCGTTTTTGTCATTTTGTCATTTTTTTCAAATCCTCAAAAATGATGAAAAACGGCGCGCTATAGTATGCCGTACGATATGGGCTATAGCCCACGGTCCAAAATGATGAGAAACGAGGCTAATTCTTTTTTTCAAAATTTCAAAAAACATGGGCTATAACCCATCGTTTTTGTCATTTTGTCATTTTTTTCAAATCCTCAAAAATGATGAAAAACGGCGCGCTATAGTATGCCGTACGATATGGGCTATAGCCCAGGGTCCAAAATGATGAGAAACGAGGCTAACTTTTTTTTTCAAAATTTCAAAAAACATGGGCTATAACCCATCGTTTTTGTCATTTCGTCATTTTTATCAAATCTTCAAAAATGATGAAAAACTGCGCGCTATAGTATGCCGTACGATATGGGCTATAGCCCACGGTCCAAAATGATGAGAAACGAGGCTAACTTTTTTTTTCAAAATTTCAAAAAACATGGGCTATAACCCATCGTTTTTGTCATTTCGTCATTTTTTTTAAATCCTCAAAAATGATGAAAAACGGCGCGCTATAGTATGCCGTACGATATGGGCTATAGCCCACGGTCCAAAATGATGAGAAACGAGGCTAACTTTTTTTTTCAAAATTTCAAAAAACATGGGCTATAACCCATCGTTTTTGTCATTTCGTCATTTTTTTCAAATCTTCAAAAATGATGAAAAACTGCGCGCTATAGTATGCCGTACGATATGGGCTATAGCCCACGGTCCAAAATGATGAGAAACGAGGCTAACTTTTTTTTTCAAAATTTCAAAAAACATGGGCTATAACCCATCGTTTTTGTCATTTTGTCATTTTTTTAAAATCCTCAAAAATGATGAAAAACGGCGCGCTATAGTATGCCGTACGATATGGGCTATAGCCCACGGTCCAAAATGATGAGAAACGAGACTAATTTTTTTTTTCAAAATTTCAAAAAACATGGGCTATAACCCATCGTTTTTGTCATTTTTTTCAAATCCTCAAAAATGATGAAAAACGGCGCGCTATAGTATGCCGTACGATATGGGCTATAGCCCACGGTCCAAAATGATGAGAAACGAGGCTAACTTTTTTTTCCAAAATTTCAAAAAACATGGGCTATAACCCATCGTTTTTGTCATTTTGTCATTTTTTTCAAATCTTCAAAAATGATGAAAAACTGCGCGCTATAGTATGCCGTACGATATGGGCTATAGCCCACGGTCCAAAATGATGAGAAACGAGGCTAACTTTTTTTTTCAAAATTTCAAAAAACATGGGCTATAACCCATCGTTTTTGTCATTTTGTCATTTTTTTCAAATCTTCAAAAATGATGAAAAACTGCGCGCTATAGTATGCCGTACGATATGGGCTATAGCCCACGGTCCAAAATGATGAGAAACGAGGCTAACTTTTTTTTTCAAAATTTAAAAAAACATGGGCTATAACCCATCGTTTTTGTCATTTCGTCATATTTTTCAAATCCTCAAAAATGATGAAAAACGGCGCGCTATAGTATGCCGTACGATATGGGCTATAGCCCACGGTCCAAAATGATGAAAAACGAGGCTAACTTTTTTTTTCAAAATTTCAAAAAACATGGGCTATAACCCATCGTTTTTGTCATTTCGTCATTTTTTTAAAATCTTCAAAAATGATGAAAAACTGCGCGCTATAGTATGCCGTACGATATGGGCTATAGCCCACGGTCCAAAATGATGAGAAACGAGGCTAACTTTTTTCTTCAAAATTTCAAAAAACATGGGCTGTAACCCATCGTTTTTGTCATTTTGTCATTTTTTTCAAATCCTCAAAAATGATGAAAAACGGCGCGCTATAGTATGCCGTACGATATGGGCTATAGCCCACGGTCCAAAATGATGAGAAACGAGGCTAATTTTTTTTTTCAAAATTTCAAAAAACATGGGCTATAACCCATCGTTTTTGTCATTTTGTCATTTTTTTCAAATCCTCAAAAATGATGAAAAACGGCGCGCTATAGTATGCCGTACGATATGGGCTATAGCCCAGGGTCCAAAATGATGAGAAACGAGGCTAACTTTTTTTTTCAAAATTTCAAAAAACATGGGCTATAACCCATCGTTTTTGTCATTTCGTCATTTTTTTCAAATCTTCAAAAATGATGAAAAACTGCGCGCTATAGTATGCCGTACGATATGGGCTATAGCCCACGGTCCAAAATGATGAGAAACGAGGCTAACTTTTTTTTTCAAAATTTAAAAAAACATGGGCTATAACCCATCGTTTTTGTCATTTCGTCTTTTTTTTCAAATCCTCAAAAATGATGAAAAACGGCGCGCTATAGTATGCCGTACGATATGGGCTATAGCCCACGGTCCAAAATGATGAGAAACGAGGCTAACTTTTTTTTTCAAAATTTCAAAAAACATGGGCTATAACCCATCGTTTTTGTCATTTCGTCATTTTTTTCAAATCTTCAAAAATGATGAAAAACTGCGCGCTATAGTATGCCGTACGATATGGGCTATAGCCCACGGTCCAAAATGATGAGAAACGAGGCTAACTTTTTTTTTCAAAATTTCAAAAAACATGGGCTATAACCCATCGTTTTTGTCATTTCGTCATTTTTTTCAAATCTTCAAAAATGATGAAAAACTGCGCGCTATAGTATGCCGTACGATATGGGCTATAGCCCACGGTCCAAAATGATGAGAAACGAGGCTAACTTTTTTTTTCAAAATTTCAAAAAACATGGGCTATAACCCATCGTTTTTGTCATTTCGTCATTTTTTTCAAATCTTCAAAAATGATGAAAAACTGCGCGCTATAGTATGCCGTACGATATGGGCTATAGCCCACGGTCCAAAATGATGAGAAACGAGGCTAACTTTTTTTTTCAAAATTTCAAAAAACATGGGCTATAACCCATCGTTTTTGTCATTTCGTCATATTTTTCAAATCCTCAAAAATGATGAAAAACGGCGCGCTATAGTATGCCGTACGATATGGGCTATAGCCCACGGTCCAAAATGATGAGAAACGAGGCTAACTTTTTTTTTCAAAATTTCAAAAAACATGGGCTATAACCCATCGTTTTTGTCATTTCGTCATTTTTTTCAAATCTTCAAAAATGATGAAAAACTGCGCGCTATAGTATGCCGTACGATATGGGCTATAGCCCACGGTCCAAAATGATGAGAAACGAGGCTAACTTTTTTTTTCAAAATTTCAAAAAACATGGGCTATAACCCATCGTTTTTGTCATTTCGTCATATTTTTCAAATCCTCAAAAATGATGAAAAACGGCGCGCTATAGTATGCCGTACGATATGGGCTATAGCCCACGGTCCAAAATGATGAGAAACGAGGCTAACTTTTTTTTTCAAAATTTCAAAAAACATGGGCTATAACCCATCGTTTTTGTCATTTCGTCATTTTTTTCAAATCTTCAAAAATGATGAAAAACTGCGCGCTATAGTATGCCGTACGATATGGGCTATAGCCCACGGTCCAAAATGATGAGAAACGAGGCTAACTTTTTTTTTCAAAATTTCAAAAAACATGGGCTATAACCCATCGTTTTTGTCATTTCGTCATTTTTTTTAAATCCTCAAAAATGATGAAAAACGGCGCGCTATAGTATGCCGTACGATATGGGCTATAGCCCACGGTCCACAATGATGAGAAACGAGGCTAACTTTTTTTTTCAAAATTAAAAAAAACATGGGCTATAACCCATCGTTTTTGTCATTTCGTCATTTTTTTCAAATCCTCAAAAATGATGAAAAACGGCGTGCTATAGTATTCCGTACGATATGGGCTATAGCCCACGGTCCAAAATGATGAGAAACGAGGCTAACTTTTTTTTTCAAAATTTCAAAAAACATGGGCTATAACCCATCGTTTTTGTCATTTCGTCATTTTTTTCAAATCTTCAAAAATGATGAAAAACTGCGCGCTATAGTATGCCGTACGATATGGGCTATAGCCCACGGTCCAAAATGATGAGAAACGAGGCTAACTTTTTTTTTCAAAATTTCAAAAAACATGGGCTATAACCCATCGTTTTTGTCATTTCGGTAAATTTGAACATTTACCATTTTACCATTTAACCATTTACCATTTACCATTTACCATTTGACCATTTACCAATTATCATTTTACCATTTTACCATTTAACCATTTAAAATGTACCATTTACCATTTTACCATTTACCATTCCATTTAACCATTTACCATTTTACCATTTACCATTTAAAATGTACCATACCATTTACCATACAACTTTACCATTTTATCATTTTACTCAACACAAACTTATTTGGCATTAGTGAATACAAATAAACTGTTACAGTGATAGAGGCTGTACAAATACTGGTGTGACACATGTGATGCAATCATTGCGATGTGTAACGTAAGCCAACGCATGTCTAATCCAACAGGTCAGGTGACCAACAGATCAGAACAGAGTTTAAAGTTTGTCTTGTTTGTGTTGGACCTTAAATGCATGCTATTCCCATGGTCAAAGTGCTCCAGGGTTCATGACCCCTGCATGGTGTGTTTTTTTTGCGACAGTGGACAGAGGTGCTAAGCATGGGCTTTGGCACCGAGCTCGTGGGGGCCAAAGGAGCCTGCCCCCCCCTCAGAGCCCTCGGCTGTGGAATGTTTTCCTACACTCTTTTAAAAGCACATTTCCAAGCGGGTTTATTTGCAGATTGGGTGTCGGGGAACAAATAAGCACGCCGGCTTTCCAGAATCCACACTCGATAAGAAAAACCTACGGGAGGGTGTGGTGGGCACAAACAGCGGAGGGGGGTGGGTGGGGGTGGGGGGGTTTGTCCAGTGAAAGCAGACATGAAAGCGAGACAGCTGCCCCCTCTGAACGTGGTCTGACTCTGGATCCTTATCGCCGCTGGGCCGGGCCCATGCCGTGGTGACTATAACTATAGTACCATGGTAAGTGGGCCACACCGCGCGGTATAGCTTCAAAGTCCTCACCCCCGCCCCTCCCTCCTTCCACCGCGTCTCCCTCCGCTGCCCCTCAGCCCCTCTCATCTCTGCGTTCTGCGAGGCAGATAATGCACTCAAAAACTCACTCAATCCCTTGAAGTATTTGTGTGAATGTGATACACGGTGAACTTGCGCCCGGTGTAACCTTTTTGTGATACCAATATTCTTTACAAACAAGCCCCAGGACTGTTTGTTCGTTTTACACACACACACACACACACACACACACACACACACACACACACACACACACACACACACACACACACACACACACACACACACACACACACACACACACACACACACACACACACACACACACACACACACACACACACACACACACACACACACACTTCGATTTCTTTATACCACAAATTACAATTAATTTTACAAGGAAACAAATATAACGGGGTTGACAGTTCATGTTCACTTAAAGATACACATGGCACCTCCTTCTCCACACAGACAAACTGCCTATAACAGACGAGACAGAACAGTATTTGGCAAGTTGTTTGGCTTTGCTTTTTGTCATGCCAGCTATTCTTAGGCCACTCATGGTCAGTTTATGCACATGGCCCAGGCTTCCGAATATCAGTATGGCAAATCTACAGCGATACCCCAAGTTTGTTATGCTTCCAAGTAATGGTTGATACTTAGAATATTTATCTTGGAATGCCTGGTCCATGTACAAATCAAAGACACAGCCCACCTCCAGAATCAGGACCTCCTTGTGTCTGGTGTCAACAAAGACAACATCAGGTGTATTCGGGATGTTAGCAAAGACATCGCATGCGCAGCTAAACCAATCTGGTAACACTCTTGAGTGTTTATACATTGCTGCACACACACACACACACACACACACACACACACACACACACACACACACACACACACACACACACACACACACACACACACCTTAAACCATACAAATGTTTCTGTGAACTACATGAACTATACAATCCTTACTGAAACACATCACAGGCAATTGTTAGGCATTCAATCATTCAATAGAACTCCACATTATTGCACTTCCCAAACATATTTAATCTATAACCCACATTGCACTTGACATGTTTGTTAATCACCAAGCATTTCCCCAGGTGGAATTCGTTGGCTGAGTGGCCATCTCAGCTAAACAGGAAACGGTATTCAACAATAAAATCATGACTGCAAAATACAACTTACAAGTTAATAAAGTGCCAATATGCTGTGCAGAATAAGTAACAGAGGACCACTCTGTTACACTGTGTTTCCTTTTGCACTGTATAGCGCATCATCAGATAACAGTGTTGTACAGCCAAAATAGCCAATGTATAAGCTCAAAACGCGTGGCAGATGCGACACGTTGTGAGCTTATACAGTAGATCGGCCATTTTTTGTGCGCGACATAAATTAGGCATGACACCGCTACCATTTCCCAGTGAAAGAAAACACCTTTAAAAACACGACATTTAAACAATGGTTAATAACAACCCAAAACAACATTTTCTATAAAGGTCGCCGATTCTGCTCACGTGATTCCCCAGTTAAAGCTAATGTTCTCCACAAACATAATTAACACGTCAGCCGCCGTGCCCTTATTGACATTGAGGGGACACTTTACCTTTTTTTTTGTCCTGACTAGTGCACACCTCTTCTGAGGCGAAACATTTGCCAATGGAGAACAGCTTTCCTTTTTATTGCGGTGACACATAGTCAATACTCAATATAGTTCCTGACACCCCGAGGCACCGTTGCAGTCACTTGTGTATAGGGAGTGTCAGCGAGTTATTCTGACCCCCCACTGTAATCATGACCTTTCCAATAACACCAGTCCCCCACGGAGCCGCGTTCCCCATTGGCTCTTTCCAGCTCAGGACTAAACTGTATTACCACCTAGCCAGCGTTCACAGCTCAGCAGCTTCTAAACAAGCTATAGGCCTACTGTTGAAGCACGCACGCACGCACGCACCGCACGCACGCACGCCTGCACACACACACACACACACACACACACACACACACACACACACACACACACACACACACACACACACACACACACACACACACACACACACACACACACACACACACACACACACACACACACACACACACACACACACACACACACACACACGCACGTGGTGGCCATGAAGGACATTGTTTGAACCGTACGGTTCAATGCTTTCTGCACATGCACATATCTTGTACGCAGAGATACATGCATTCAGCAGACGTGCGCGTGCGCACATTGACACGCGCACATTACACGCATGTACATGTACACAAACAGGGCTTGTGCGTTGTTTTAGCTCAAAGCAATGTAACGTGTAAGCGGCCGTTATCATGCGTAAATGAAAGGGGAAAATGATATGGCATGCGTTTCATTCTTTTGTAAGATTGCGTCCCCAGGTCATTGACTAAATAATTAGGCGAGTGAAGTGACAGATTAAAGGCAGATTGGAAGTGACTGTGAAACCAGGATAATGTTTCCCTAATCAGCTCGGGCGGACAAATGCAGATTGTGAAATTTTCCAGCTACTTCCTTAGAAAAACGCATTTCAGTTCTGATTAGGAATGATTAGTGTGTTGGAGGGGAGAGCGAGAGGGGAGCGGGGGGCGGGCGGTGGGTCAGGGTCCTGTGCTCCTGGACTGCCAGGGCAAGAGAGAGAGAGAGAGGGAGAGAGAGAGAAAGGGGGGGGGAGATGGAGCGAGAAAGGGAGAGTAAAAAAAAAAAGCAAAGGGAGTGGGGGCATTTGGTGGGTTGCTAGAATGCGTACATTTAGCCCAAGGCCTACGGAGATTGACTGGAAATGATGGCGCTCGAAGGAGCTACAGAGAAAACACAGTGAGTCCACTGTCCTCCCCTCTCTTAAAGCAGATGATTTAGGAGCAGATAAGCTTGGGAGGAAAAGACGGGAGCTCAGGGAAGAGGAAGCACGAGATCACGCTGAGGGGCCGTCCCACAAGGCAAGAGGAAATAGCGTGCGGGCGGGGCGGGCCGGGCCGGGGGGGGGGAAAGCGGCCCGGGTTGCACCGTGGCGTTTTCAACCGACGGATTATTCATTTAGCGGGGGCCACAACGGGACCAAAAAGAGGACCTCTGGATTTACACTGGCTACAAAGTCACCAATAAAATCCTTCCCTTGTTATGCCAGCGTAATAGTTTCTGAGCAACAAGCATTTACGCAAGGTTAAACGTAGAACAGATGTAAGGTATAAAAAAACGACATGATCAAAGCTCAGGCACTCAAGACAGATACGCCGGCAAATGATGATGAATGGCCCTCTGCTGAATTGTAAGCCACGCACAAATGTAGCGAACTGCAAAGAGGGGGGGCTAAGGGTGAAGTGTGGGGGTGGTGGAGGTGGGGGGGTGATATGATGAGGGACCACTGGAGTGGGGGGTGGGCGGGTGGGGTGGGGGGGTAGCGGGAAGACACCAGGGAGCAAAAACAGTGTCCAAACTCATCGGGGATGATCCTGTGCAGATGGCCCCAGGCGCGATTAAGTTCCCCCGTACGGCACGACTTCAGCGGTCCCGACAATGTGTAATTGATTTCACCAACAGCTCCGACGGAGAGCAACCCTCGCACACACACACACACACACACACACACACACACACACACACACACACACCACAAGTCATCCCTGGGACAGGCTCGCCTGTGAAAGTTGGCCTTCTCCAACCCAGGCTCCTCCAGCGGGGAAAAAAAATGGGGAAAAAAATGAAAAAAAAACAACTCCGGATGACATCATCAAGGCGAGTGCACATTTTTACCTTTATCTGGGAGAAGATATATTATCCATGCACTGGGCCTCTGCGAGTGGAGATCAAAGGCAGCGCCGTGTTCAGGCACCGTATTAAATTGAAACATGATTTCGCTACAGAAAAATAATCTGTTTATTTCAAGATAGATTCTGTTACATACCTGGGTCCGTGCAGATGCACACAATTCAACTTGACTGGCCCGCATTTTTTCCACGGAGACTTTAAAGAGCCCTTGTTATCCGTTCCAGGTGCGGAGATGAAGAAAGCAAGATAACATATGTTTGATATAGTGCATGTACAGTACACTGCCGCGCATTAAGTACATACTTCTATGTTACGTTCCTTATCGTAATTAGCCAAGACGTGTACACAAGTAGTCTCTGTAATGTTAATTGAATGCAAGTATATCCTCAAACACATGCAAATGATGCATTATGCTGTATCTGCATTCCAGTGTGTGCATCCGTCATCTGTATCTGCCGGGTGGAAACCCAGGCCAGTTACTTTTCTGGATTTAAAGTCAAAAGTAGCCGATTAACAAGCTCAGAACTTTCGAGCTTGTGGATCTGCTACTTGTTTGTGTGACACTGTAGTTTGATGAAGTAGGGCATTGGTTTATGAAAATACACTAAACACAGACACGCACACACACACACACACACACACACACACACGATGAAAGCATATATGCATGCATACACCCATATGCACAGACAGACAGACAGACAGCAGGCAGGCAGGCAGGCAGGCAGGCAGGCAGGCAGGCAGGCAGGTAGACAGGCAGGCAGGCAGACAGACACTTTATTTGTCCTTGCGGGAATTTGTTTTGTGCCAAGCATATACAGTACGCACGCACGAACGCACACACACATGCACGCACGCACGCACGCACACTCACACAGACACACACTCACACAGACACACACACTCACACAGACACACACATATCTTTTTGACACTGTGCTGGAGGATGGCGGGCTGGTGTGAGGCGTCACGCTCAGAGGGGAAGCAGACAGAAGGACATGTGTTTGTGCACTCCTAAATGAAGTGTGACCACAATGCACCTCTGCAGAAGGGGGGGGGGGGGCAGAGGACTCGGCTTGTGGGGGTGGGCGGGAAGGGGTCTCTGTTCTGGGGACCGATGGCAGGGGGGCTGCTGTGATAATTTGATGTGAACTGCCTTGATAAATCACTGTGCCATTACTTTGGGTTTAGTATCTGTTTATGCCCCTACAAATTGAAACCCCACTGGCACAGGACCGAAGCACGGCCTCGCCGCTCCGGCCCCCGTCCCCGATTAGTTCAAGGTGGGGAGAGTTTAGCAGGGGGCACGGCCCAGCCGCCCCTCCCACCCCCACCCCCCCACGGGCCATCTCTCTGTCTCTCTCTCTCCTTCTCTCTGCCTCCCTCTCTCTCTCTCTCCCTCTGTCCGTGTTTTGTCTCTCCCCGCTGAGAGAGCGAGCCATGGACATGTGTAAGCAATAAAGCCACAGGGCTGCCTTCCACCACAGCCTGAGTGAAAGGAATGCAGAACCAAACTATAAAATAATAATGGGCACTAGGGCAAGGGGAGAGGAGAGGAGGGGACGGAGGGAGGGCAGAGGGTGCCGGGGAGAAAGGTGTGTGTGTGTGTGTGTGTGTGTGTGTGGTGGTTGGGGTGGGGGGGTGGACAGGCACATCTGCAGTGTTGGTTGGGTGGTGTTCTTCAGGGGTGCCCTCCTATGACCCCGGGACGTGCTGTTAAAGGCAGGGCGTAGCGGAGCGGCCTGGCCTGGCACCACATCAAAAGGCCTGACAGATGAAGGCCAAAGGGCAGTTTGACCTGGGCGCTAAGCTGCCGTTAAGCCTCTTAAAGCCAGAGGAGAGGTGGAGTAACAGAGAGAGAGAGAGAGAGAGAGAGAGATGGGGCAGAGGGGGGTGGGGGGGGTAGTTGAAGGAGAGCAAAAAGTGCAAAATAATATCATTGGCAGCCCCCCCCCCCCCCCCCCCCCCCCCCTGTCCTCTGTGATAATCAAAGGCTGGGTATAAAAGCAGAGTCGTGTCGACAGTAAAAACAGATGCAAGTTAAGTCAGAGGAGATAACATGAAGTGGCTCGCCATGTGCACTCGTCGTCGCGGAGGGGAGGGGGGGGCGGGAGGGGGGGATGGGTGGTTCCCATTTCATCTTTCAGCTAATAAACCAACCAACCCCCCCCCCCCCCCCTGAAACCTGTTTAAAAGGCAGGTTTTCATAATGACTGAAAATAATACTACAATCAGGACAACAATACAGACAGTTGGAGTCCTGCGGCATTTATCTGGCTTTAAACATTCTTTTCCCCTCAGAAGCCACCAACTTATCGGGAGCTTGTCAACACGATGACACCATTCTTTCAAAATGAAACGCTAATGCGTTGATCTGAGTGCGCCGCAGCCATGCGACTCTACGCCGAATCTGAGGGCTGATCAAAAGGCCTCGCCGCATCCATGATCAGTGTGGAACTCTGCAAATAAGCGGAAATCATCAAAAAGTGCTTGCACAACAAAGGACGTAAACACAGTGGAGCCAGCCAGGCACACAGTGAAAATCATCCATGTTCCGGAGCGTGGTACGGGTCCATAGGTTTCATTTTGTACACACTCTGAGTTACACATGGATAAATTAACATGGAGGATTCCACTGTGCACCTTCCAACTACGGAAAAGCAATGAAAATAGTGCACATGCCGAGGGAGGGAAGTATGTAGCAACAGGAATGAAGGAGAGATGAAAAAAAAAAAAAAAAACGACATGAAAACTAAGAAAAAGTCCAACTGATCTCCTCAGAGGAAGCGGATGTATCCCACAATGCAACCGGGACAGGAAGCTTACCTACTGTGAGGATCGGGGGCATTCCCCCTCAGTCTGACTTTTTAAGGGAATGCATGAAATTAATAGTGACATCATGTTGCTTGGTCAACAGACAGCGGGTGATTGATGAAGACAAACGGCCAGGGTGATGGCCAGTTGTTGTTGGCTCCTCCCCCTTCCCCCCTCCCCTCGGCCAGGGGTCTTAGTATATACTTCCAGCCTGGGAAAGGGATATGGGCTCTATCCTGTCCTTCCCAATGCCACCCCTGTCAATCAAACACATTCTCAACCACTTGTGCAAGGTGGTCATGAAAAAACTTCTGTTGAAATGCTGTGAATGTGTAATGGGTTGCAGGTGAAACGCGTACATTGTTTCCCACAAAGAAAATAAAAAACGGGGGGAGGGGGGGAGACGATCTGTAAATGTCCTCTGCTGTCTGGCCAGATATTTTTTTGCCGGTAGAAACTTGCTCAACCCGTGTCTACAATTATTATTAGTGTTGTTTTTTGTAATCCCATCTTGTTAACTATTATGATTTGTAGTTACCTTTTTTATTATTACAAAACAGATCACAATTGGGCTCATGTGACACAACTACCTCATTATGGTATGTCACTACTATTCCATTTCATCCTTGTTGTCCAGCCATGCGTACAGCTGTGTTTTGCCATCATCCTCGTCATCACAGTGATATGGGTATCCAAAACAGCTGTGTTGCGACAGAGAATGAAGCATCAACGTGTATTCCGCTCATTTTTTCCTCACATTATGATTAATACGGGGCCATATTTTTTGGTGTTGCCTTTCAGCAGACAGAAAACACGGTGTCTTTTCCTCAAGGTGTTGCTGTTTTCTAACTTTCCGAGTCAAGAGGAATGTTTCCATTCATCTCAAATTCTGCACAGCTGTTGAGAGAAAAGAAAAGGTACTTTGATTTAGTAAATATATCAGCACGTATCTAGTGTTGTGAGCATCAAAGATGTGTCAACACATATCAAAGGGTCCTCTTAGATCTCATGTATCCCTGGCAGGCGTACTGTACTTTCCATCTGCGAGAAGCGTGAAGTAAACACAGCCGCCATGTAGAACGGAGATCCCAGACCTATTAATAAGGCCGCAACAATCCCCCTAGCCAGGATGGACATAATATTGGATGTCATCTAAAGGATGTGATGGAATGTCCCCACAATGTGAAGAAAATGTTGGCAGAATAAGCGCCGTCTTCATGGACGGACACTAAACTTAACGACCGTGACAGTGAGGGGGAGCTTAATGTAAGCATTATGGAGTAGCTTTAAGTCAAGTGAAAAAGTTTTTCTCAAACAAACTGTCTGGGCTTTGCAGCATAATGTATGGAAACAATGTCCTTGTCGGAGAATCATTTAATTTCTTATTTTCTCCCTGCATTTCAATATCTCCACATGATTTGACTGTCTCTGTTTATTTTTCAGTTATCTCATTTTTTATCAACATTTTACTGTTTGGGTGTCTATTTCAGCACGGTTAATGTGCTGCTTAATGTATCTATTAGTCTATTTCAGTGACGTAACAATTACGTAATCCAAGGCACTGCTCACTTCACATTAGGTGTGATTTTTATTAACTCTTATTTTGTCAATCAACTCCTCTCTTTTTCGCTGCAGGGAGAGTTTCAAGTCGAACCAAGTGAATGAGGTCATACATACAATGAGGTCATGTGACAACTAGTACCTCCTATAGGGAATGGGGCAGGAGACTATACTGTCGTCAGCCTTACTCAATGTGATACGACGAGGGAAGGGGGGGACCCGTGCCACCGGCGTGTTGTTCGTGCTAAACTGTGCCACCATCTGCTCGGAGACCCGGGAGCGCAACAAACCGCAAGACGGTGGCTGAGACACACGGCTCAAGATGGCAGCCCCCGCGCCAAGTCTTCGAGGATGGCGGGGGCTGAGAAATATGGAAGCGCTTTCGGTGTGACACGGTGACACAAACACTGAAGCTTCTGGGAGGACGCCAAGTATAGCGCTCGGCCAAGCAGGA
Organism: Protomyctophum bolini; assembly: GCF_963924005.1. NCBI lineage: Eukaryota > Metazoa > Chordata > Actinopteri > Myctophiformes > Myctophidae > Protomyctophum > Protomyctophum bolini. The sequence goes on along the minus strand of NC_137862.1, from coordinate 18,136,425 downwards.
TATCGCCGGTCTATAGCCTTCCTCTTCAAGACTTTGTGTGTGACTACTTTTGATATTTCAAAGGGAGCCAGAGGAAGATGCTGGCGGCAACTTAACAACAACATAATGGGTTGGTCGAACGGAGCAGGCTGGCTGCTTCTCTTCGCGTCCACATGGCGGCTAATGGAGATCACTCGGCTGGTCCCACAGGTATAGGATGGTCTCAGTTGTGGATTCATGGACAAATAACAAAGATCCGACATCAGATAAAGGCATTTGGCTCTTTGGGAACAGAGTGGGAACCCCTGTGCAGAATGAGAGGTTGTCCTTCAGCAGCGGAACCGTTCTCCAACACTTGGCACTGACATAAAAGCAGCCTCTACTCTACTGAAGTGTGCGCTCTCTCTCTCTCTCTCTCTCTCTCTCTCTCTCTCTCTCTCTCTCTCTCTCTCTCACACACACACACACACACACACACACACACACACACACACACACGCACACACACACACACACACACACACACACACACACACGAAGGGCATATACGCACATATATGCTACTGTAAGGTAGGCCTACAAGCACATTCAGTGAAAGACACAAGCACACACCCACAGGCACACGTGCACACACATAATGCATCCAGACACATATGCAGCCAAGCAGGCAGACATAGTCATTGACATACACACACACAGACACCAGCAGGATGCATGCCTGTCACGGACACACAGAGAAGGGGAGGCAGCGAAAACAACTTTCTGTCGACAGGAATAAGAAAAACAACAGTTGAAAGGAGGCCTGCATGAGAGCTGAGTGAGACAAAGGCATTCACTCCGTCAGAACTCATCAGTCTGGCGAAAGGGGAATATGTATACGGGGGAGATGGAACCATATGAGGTATCAGCACTGTCCTCATGAACGCAGGCAGACATGGACAGGCAGACACGGACAGGCAGACACGGACAGGCAGACAGACAGACAGACAGACAGACAGACAGACAGACAGACAGACAGACAGACAGACAGGCAGGCAGGCAGGCAGGCAGGCAGGCAGGCAGACAGACACTCCAATGTGAGACTGAGAGAAAATTGGGGAAAACCTGAGACATGTACTCTGTGCCGAGTTAGCAGTGAGCTGGTAAGGGCCCCGCATATCTGTGGTGTAGGCGACAGCACACGGAAGCGGAGAGGCCGGGTGAAGAGACAGAACGCGGCTCCTTAGAGATGCAGGGAGCCGGGCCGTTTTAAGCTTGGTAATGAGTCTCATTGCCCAGGGTGGCCAGGCTCCCCCTAAAGAGTAACAGAAAGGAGAGCCTGTGAGAGGGGCCAAGAGACAAAACAGAGAGAAACAGACCAAGAGAAAGGGACATGCAGTAGAAAGAGTCTCTCTCTCTCTCACTCTGTGTGTGTGTGTGTGTGTGTGTGTGTGTGTGTGTGTGTGTGTGTGTGTGTGTGTGTGTGTGTGTGTGTGTGTGTGTGTGTGCGTGCGTGCGTGCGAGGGGGAGACTGAGAGGAAAAGAGAACAAGAGAGAGAGATGGGGGAGAGAGACGGAACGAGAGAGAGAGAGTGAGAAAGCTAGCGAGCGAGGGCCAGATTAGCCCAGGGCCTCCGGGGCCACACTCCAGAAGGGAAGATAAAAGGGCTTATTAATAGCTCTTAGATTTACATGTACTAAGTGGATGTTTATGTTGGAATTTGCTGCTTATGTGCGAACATCCAACAACTGTAAACAGTGCCATTCAGGTCCCATTTCCTTTACATCAGTGATATTGTTTCAACTCGCAAACCAGGCAGCCAGAGTTTGAAAACATCATTCGGGGCATTATCTTTTAAGTGGTTCCACGGCCAGGGGCTCCCCAGGGCGGTAATCAAGAAGCTTCGGCGTTCACTTCCTCCTCTGCCTCTTCACGTTACACTGAGTTCTCTATAAACACACTGGGGACGAGGGGCCGGCTGAGGTACAGCGCCCGTGTGCTAGCATGGGGCCTCGGGCCTACAGTACACAAGGTCGCCAACGCTACAAAATACCCTGGTTCCCCACTAGGGGCGCCTACGGTCGGGGTATCCTGGATGAACTGGCTGACTGGATGTGTTTTTGTCAGGTCAAAAGCAGGAAAATGAAGGTTTCCTGCTTTATTAGCTATACCTTGCGTGCCCTCCAGGAGAGTCAAACTGTGTTTCCATCAGGCTGTGCACTTGGATGCCATAAAGTAAATAACTGGATACAGTGTAGGCCAATACACTGCTGCCAGGCCAAGGTTATGACGCCACTGTATGGAGATGTTGTGGAGCCCCTCGCCGAGGGGCTCAAAGACAGACAGCAAGGGGAGAGTGGGGCTTCTGGGCTGAGGAGTAGGGGGGGAGTGTACAGCACACTCCCGTAACCCCCACTGCCTTTTATTGGACAGATATAAAATTAACAACAGTCAGGACTGGTAATAGCATGCCAGGCAGCTTCCAACACAAATTTCCAATTTGAGGTCAGCTGTATGGTCCTATAAAACTTTACAGTGCCGCTTAAAGAAGAGTTGTCACTTTACAAGAAGCAAACTTTCCTAATTAATCATCACATTAATAATCCCGGCTCTTTTTTTTAATGCGCCTTCAGCCTCACGCATGCACCCCATTAAAGGCAGAGAGGACGGAGAGGGCCAAACTAATGGCTATTGACATAAATCAATAAAAAGCCTGCTGTGAAAATTTTCCTTGCTGGGGCGACTAATAAGAAGACTGTAAAAGCACAATGTGCACCAAAGAGAAGTTGACCTAGCTTTTAGCATTAAACTTTATACTACCCTACTGCCGGTGTTAAAATATGTAATGTGTCAAAGTGTAGGCCTACTACAATGGGAGTAACAGCACAGGGACTGTTAATATTAGCAGAACAGGTTGTGGCCTGTTCTGGGTAGACTGAATGAAATTCCCAAACGCATACACCATTTGAAAGCAATTATGACAAATTGACATCAACCCATTGAATCCGGGAAAGCATCAGTGTCATTTTAGATCTCATACGTTCAAATAATATTCAAAAAGCAGATATAGTACGAGCTCACAGCTTGCACTTTGGTCCCCTATTTCTGAATATCTTTTTATAAGTTTACATTCTTTTAACACAAATCTTCTCTGTTGGGGGTCCCTGGCACAAAACCTTTCACGTGGGGGTCCGTGGCCATATCAATTTAGAGGTAATTGGTACAAAACAAGTTAAGAACTACTTATTTAGAAGATTTGTATAGAATCGGCCTCAGGTCTTAATGGGTTAATGGCATGAAAGTAAGGCAAGCAATACATGACTAGTATCAATGGTATATTATTAGTTTTGGGAACTGTGCATTCTAACATGCGTATAGGGTTATTTTACATGATGAATTCCCCCTCCTTTCAATATGGATAGTATACAGCTTTTAAAGGAAATCCTCCCTACACTATAGTGGATGATAAACATGATGTCTAGAACACATGTAGACAAAGGTGTGTGCGTGCGTGCGTGGTAGAGGTGGTAGTGGTGCTGGTGGTCGGGGGGTTATGGGTGCTAACGGATCGGCTGACACAACCTTCGTGTATGGCATTCCAGTGTGGAGTGTTCTCTAAGTGCATAAGGACACCGAGGCTTTGTTCTGCCGGGACATCAAAGGGCCAAGCCGAGCCATTCCAACAAACCATTCCCGGACTATATATAGAGGAAGCGACGGATGATGAGAGCCCGGACATGCGTGAGGTCATCGTCAGAATGCGGGGCGATCGCCCGCGCCAACGTCCATCAGGTGATGAAAGAGGTGTGAATACTTCCTGTCTGCCAAAGCCCGGGGGTCAGAGTACGGGCCTCTGCCAGCTCGCTATAAGACGGCTAAGTCACAGTTAAATACAGACTCCGGGCCATGCCTGCCTAACCACCACAAACAAAGGGGAGGCAGGCTGAGAGCGGGAGCAGGGCAAAGAGCAGCTTTTACCTGGATTAAGCCATGTTCCTTCTCGCTAGCCCTCAGCAGGGTCGTGAGCCCCCTAACATATGATGCGCTTTCTCCCAGATAAGATGATATGGGAGATTAGGCTCTCGTGTCACAGATTTGGGTTTTTAAGTTTGGTTTTTCGGGTTGTTTGAGCCCTCAGGTTGAGGGGAATCTTCGGGCGCACAAACACCACCTGCCCCCGTCCCCACCCGGAGCCTGGGCATAATGCCATTAGCAGTGTTTTGTTGACAGCAGGCTACGGTAAATGAGGGCCTCGCTTTAATCAGCGGCATGCCGCGCCGGTGTCAGAGTTGCCCTCCCGTGTCTCCCAGGTGAAAGATGAGCGGGGAGAGAGAGGTGTCGTCTCGGCGTTAATTAAAAGCGCTCCCTGCACACGTGGGGTTCAGCATCCGCCACTAGCCAGCCAGTCTGCCCGAACCGTACCGGCAATGTTCTCTGCATAAACGGAAGCCATTAAGGGCGGCGGGGGGGGATATGGTGGGGAAAACAGCGAGGGGCATAATTAATCAGACTAAGATCATGTTCCAACCACTTAAAAGCAAGAGGGGGCATTTATCTGTGGGGGAAGGGGTGCTGGTTCGGGTTATGGGAATGTAAAGGACTTGGCTATATGAGGATTTTCAGAAGTGCTGAAATGCTTGGAGGACGGCCACACATTATGCCTTTTGCACCAGCAAATTCCCTTCACAACAAGGCAGGCACAAACTGGCAAGTCGTGGGGGATAGAATACCTTATCACCCGTTTCCAAAAGGTACTTGACAATGACATGCACATGCAGTAGCTGGCCAGCTAGCTACGTAATGTCAGCAGACTGGCTGCAAGCGGGCATGAGTCACTTCAGCCAGCCAAAGGGAAGACAATGTAGCCAATGACATTCATGGCTGTGTGGTTTGAGAAGCACGGCCTGTGGCGGTAAGGGTGTAAGATGCTGGTTTTGGAAGGCTGGAATTAGATAAAGTATGGATGATCATATTCACAGAGTGTGAAATAACTCACAACCATCTCTCCATCTCCCATTTTCTCTCTTTCATCAGAACAGCATGGCCAAAGCCTCAGCTTGATGTTGGGTTAAACCGCCTCAACTTCTGATCCCTCTCTCTCTCTCTCTCTCTCTCTCTCTCCATCTTCCATCACTCAGCAGAGTGCAGTGCAGAGGTAGAAGTGCACGTCAGAGAGACAGCGGACGTGGTCCCAGCAGCCTCGTTATTTACCCAGAAACCCCATCCTCCGCATCAGGCTTCCTGTTCCCTTGAAGTGAGACATCCTTTCCTGGGGATCGGCTGGGGGAAGACGTAGACAGTGCTCTGCTCTGGCCTGGCCGTGCCCAGTTACAATAACACTCCCATGCTGTTCCGTCGCAGCGGCTGCACCGCCAAACTATACCCCGACACCAGACCCATGTCCGTCCCCGTCCAGGCCGGGAGGATCACGGAGCGAGGGAGGCCAGCTGCGGCCTCACACTGGCCCGGGTGGATGAGACAAAGGCTCGGCTCCATGGTGGGGGGTGGTGACCAGGGGCTTGTCCCCCAGACCACCTCCTCGTCTCATCCACCACAAAACCTCCAGGCCCTTCCATGCAAATGAGCGGCGGCCAAATGGAGAAAAAGCAACATGAAGGGAGAGAAGAGGAGCACAAAGGAGGAGTAGGAGGTGAAGGAAAGCCTTTTGTTTAAAGTGGATTCATGAATGTATGTACAGTATATGTAGACAATATTTTAGGCCAATAAAAAATACTATATACCAAATTTCCCACCCGTCCACCTCGGCTGCCGGACTAGTCCGTAAAGCAGTGCTTCTCAAAGGACCCCTAAATGGATTATGCATACAAGACACTGATTCTGTTACTAAATTACTTCGTGCCAATAAGAGAAGATTCCTCTTTGTTAGATTAATATTTCCACAACTATCTACTATAAGTGGGGAGACAATAACATTGGAGAGAGTTAAACCTCATTCTTAGCATTCGCTAAAATTCTAACAGCACTGCGGAACTGAGACCCCCCCCTCAACCTCTCAACAGCAGTGCGTGTCAATCAGCCAGTCAGCGTTAACAATGTTAGGACAGAGCTACAGCTAGCAAGGGGGCTGACGTCCCCCACTACCCTGCACCCACAACACCCCCCCCCCTCATCTCCAATGACCTCCCCTGCTCCCCCCCCACACCCTCCACAAGCCCCCCCCCCCCCCCCCTTGTGACCACATGAATGTAGCCAGTGACAGCTTGCCGTCCTGTAATTTGCCAATTTGCACGCGTGTCAAGAAGCCAGACCATAGTGAATTACAGCCACAAAGTGGGCCTGCCTGGGCCTGAAGAGGAGCGAGGAGGAGGTCCACAACAGAAGGGACGATAATGGAGATGACGGGAGGATGGACCTGACCTGAATGAAGGTTCGCCTCCTCCATGTCTGACTCTCCTCTATTGCAGCCAAACTCTCCACTTCCATGATTCCAGCATGTTGTGCATGGCCTCCTAACTAACCCTGCAGGTTCTCAAACCTTTTCATTTAAAAGACCTCCAGTTTACAGTGTACACATGTTTATTTATTTTTGTATCCAGAGGCTGGGGGCCTCTGGAAACCTCTTAAGGGTGGCTGGTTGTCCCCAGGACATGCCATTGAGTCCCGGACATGACATTGAGTCTGCAGAAGCCTCCACACTATACGCAATATATTCTGCATGCCATGGGGAATGTTATAGAGTACATTCCACATTCCAAGCTACTGTCATATTTACCATACTTTCTGCATTTCTATGACAATATAGGCACACTTGGCCTTTCCTTCACAAACACCTTCCCCATCAGCCCTGTGTGTGTGTGTGTGTGTGTGTGTGCTTCCCCCTGTGGACACTGTAGACACACCAGCTGAGCCCCACAACTCTGAACATGTACAAATGCAAAATATAAGGTGCTTACTGTTTACCTCGATGCCCCAAATAATAGATTTTTATAGACATTTTTGAAAGTATAAAATATGGCTTGACATTCTTTGACATATTACCTCATCCGCCCGGGCGATATCGCATCTCATCGCATTATTGATGTAATATTTAGGTACTAATCAGCTCTAATGCCTGTGTGTATCTGCACCAGATCTGTACTTGTAGTTGTCTGTTTCTATACGTGTCGTACATTCCCTAAATATCCACAAAGTACCGTGTGCGTTTGCTCCTACAGTACGGTATGTGTGTACTCGGTTGGATTTAATTCTCTTATCTGCGTGTCCATTGTGTCCATATGTTCACATGTGTGCACGCGGGCACATGTATGAGCGCACGGACACGTGTGCCATCCATCTTGTAGGCACCAGGCACAGGAGCTGAACAAGTCTATCTGCCTCTGCTGAGCAAAGAGGAGCAGGGGGATCTGAGCGATTATCCATGGCTGCAACATTAATCTTGGGCATTATCAACACCTTGCTTCAGTCCAGTTGCCCAAAAATACCTCTATCCCTCCCCAAGTTGTTATGGCACACAGTGGCGTAACGCAACCAAGTAAATGTAGTTGAGTACTGTACTTAAGCACAATTTTGAGGTAATTTTACTTCCTTCAGTATCTAGTTACTTAATTCAATTTTCAATACTTATTTTCTTTTGTTTGTTTTCCTTGTTTGTCTGCTTGATGTCTAAAGGATAGGCAAAATAAACCAATAAATTATTAAATTAATACATGTATTCTATGACCAAAATAAAACTGAACTGAACTTCTACCACACTACATATATTGTACGTTTACTCTACTACAATTATATGAAAACTTTAGTTACCAGTTTTCTACTAATTCTGATCATTATTACAAAACACATTAACTACTTTAGGCGTATAGATATTCCGGCCATTTGGAAATAGCAAATCTACAAGCTCACAGACAGTGTGTCGCTATGTGACACATTGTGAAGTTGTAGATTTTTGTAGATTTTGAACTACTTTAACTTTTGGTACTTTAAGTATATTTTGATGCTGATACTTTTGTACTTTTACCCAAGTAAATTTTGAATATGGGGACTTCGACTTAACAGAATAGGCCTATATACTGTACATTGCAGTATCGATACTTTTACTTAAGTAAAACAAGTGAGTACTTTTTCAATCAGTCACAAGTTGTCACTGATGGAAGAAGACAACATGGCTATAAGAGTGTAGCTGTGTGTCTGCTGGTGTGTATGTATTTCTGTGTGTTTTTCCCCCCAGGGGCCTATAATCTCTCAAACCACCTAGATTTGTTTGCTACTTTTTGCAATAATATCATACATTTTTGTCTCAGAACAGGCTGAAACCTTGCTCACAAAGTGGTCAGATGGGTCGGCCAACACACTTTTAAGATTTTCAAGTGGGCCCTGATCGAGAAAAGTGTTTCCTGATCCAGGAAACACTGGTCTAGCATCCAGGCACTACCAGTGTATGGCTCACTTTGGAGCCCCCAGCCCATGCACCCCCAAAAATGTCGGCTGGTTTCTGCTTTCACCCATGTGAATGAGGAAATATACCTTGCACACTAGCATGTACACACACACTCTGCGTGCGGCGTGTGTGCACACACGCACGCACACACGCACGCACGCACGCACGCATGCACACAGAGAGAGAGAGAGAGAGAGATCCGTGAAACCTGTATAAATCTCTATCAGGAAGTCAGCCAACCTTGCTGCTTCCATGCTGGTGAGAACCATATAATTGAGTAAGGAACCAGAAACACATTTTCTGGATAGTTGGCAGCAAATGTCCCATAATGGTTTGGGCTGGGTAACTTTATAAATGTTATTTTTATTGTTGGGTTCTAAAAAAGATAGAGCGAGAGAGCGAGATGGAAGAAAGTGTGGAAAACACAAATATAAACCCAATCTCGGTCACGTATCGAGAAGGAAAACAAGACGTGACTGCAGATGTGGTGACATACAAAAACATGTTACTAAAATATACACACCGCACGGTTGTTTTGCACATGCACTTTGAAACCATCAGTGCTAATTTAATTCTGAGAGTATATAAATGGGCCCTTTTTGGTCCTTTTGTTTTTTCTCAGGGTGAAATTAGCACTCAGGACTTTACTACTGCATAACAAATTCAAATCTCCACATTCACATACAATGAAGTCCCAAAAATAAGATCTAAAACCAATAAAGCATCACACAACATTATCAACACTGTGTCATTCGGGAACGCGACAACAAGTGGCTGAGTCTGCCCTTTTTCTTTTTTTTTTTGCACTTGTATAACAACGCTTTTCTGTCTCCAAAAACAATTCTCTATCAATGATTAACATCTGACACAAAAGCAGCCCTCTCTCCTCGGCAGGGGAGCCTCAAGCCATGCGTGAAAGTGAAAATGAGAGGCAATTCTGTTAAACACTTCGCATTATGCTGGCTATTTACCAGCCCATTGTACTCCTAAAGAGTGGACCTTTAAACGTCACACAAAAGTAATCTCGCCTTCGGGTACAGTTCAACGAACCCCTCTGCAAACTGCGGGCCCCGACAATCTGTCTTGTGTTACTGGGCCCGCCGAGCATGAGCTGTTAAGAGAGAGCGAGAGAATGGGAGGAGAGAGCTGACACTGCGTTGTGGCTTTTCAAACTTGTGTTATTTACTCGGCTGGGGTCAAGAGGTCGTGGAAGGCGCTAAGCATAATTGGACAGAAGAGGGGGGGGGGGGGGGGGGGATTGTAGCTGAGCATCGATGCACGCCGGAGAAATAGACAATAGGGAATTTTTAGACACATGAAAAGAGACGTATGAAAAGTAATGTCCCCATCATGCTGTCTGTCCGGTGCTTTTTAAACCTTTCCTGGGCAACATTATTTTATAAAGCAGCAGACAGCAGTACAGTACAGCCTTTCTGGAAGGCTGCTCCCCAGACACAGTATTAATAGCACTGCTCCTAATAGTCAGGGTGGGTAAATGCAGAGGACAAATATGTATGTGCAAACACACAGCAACAATAAGTGGGGACTAGATGAGAATAATTATGATGTGTGTGCGGACTCCACCTCACACACATACACACCGGTGTGTATAGCACTAGTCCGACGTCCCAATAATCCGATACCCTGCATGAATCCACCTATATGCAATATTTCGACCATAGAGACCCCATTCTAACCTTATCCCCAAACCCTAACTCCACGTGGAAGCCACGGGTGAGTCTTAACCGGCCACGCAGTTGGACTTGAGAAACGCTTTCAAAGAGAATTGCCTTCAAATCCACGGAGGGGTGCCCCTGTTATGGCTGCGTTGCCATATATGAGGTGTTTTAGTCTTAGTCCTAGTAGTACAAAGTAGTAGAAAGTAGAAATGAATGCGGGTCTTAGAGGGTTAAGCGTAGCTTGACACCTCAGTATTGATTGCCTACACCTGGCCTACAGGGCAAGGATCAAGGCACATGGCTAAAATTGGCATTTCTTTCCCACTTTTTGGGGGGAAAATAATAATACCGGTACTTGGTCTTAAGAAATGTAAAGTATATGAAGGTCATAACACAACATGGACGATCACCCTGATCTGTAGTCTATAGGGGTCACAACACAACATGGACGATCACCCTGATCTGTAGTCTATAGGGGTCACAACACAACATGGACGATCACCCTGATCTGTAGTCTATAGGGGTCAAAACTAGGGGTGCAACGGTTCAGTTAGACCACGGTTCGGTTCGAACCTCGGTATGGGGGCCACGGTTTCGGTTCGGTTTCGGTACAGTAAAAAAAAATACCCCCTTGTGAAGTGATCCCCAGGAACGCGCCCTACTGTACCCTCTACTGTACTGTACTGTACTAGTGTCACTGTACTGGCACACACGAAATCATCATATATACAGTTAATAATCTGCGTGTGTGTTAGGTTGTGCACAGGTGGTGAAAAACAACCACGCTGTTTTCATGCTCATACCCAGCCAGCCAGCCAGGCAGTGGCTTGCACCACTCAAAAAAGTTTATTTATAGCATTTTCTTTTCTTCTCTTTTTTTAGCATATATTATTTTATTAGGCATTTCTGCCTTTTCATTATTTTGAACTTGAAAGGGGGAAAAATACCTTATATTGCTATTTTAATGTGCCTCATCATTATTTTCAAGGGGAAATAAATGCACCTATGCGCTCACACGGGGCATTAAGCACATGCAGGAAAGAGGAGAGGAGAGTGCCTCCTGGGAGGGGAGTCATTCACAGTGAATGCGTCGTGTCTCAGAAAAATAGCCTACAAAAGTTTACAATAAGTCTACATGAGGATTTAAGGATATTATGCTTATATTATTAGAAGAAGGGCTTCTATCTACAGTCATGGATTGGACATGGGAGTATTTTGTTGGTACTTTTCTGACGGAATGAATGTCCTGCTGCGGGTTGTTTATGCTCTCACTCTCCCTCTTAATTAGCACTCAAACAGCGAGTGCAGATGCAGAATCAGATCTGAACAAACTTACAACGACCGTGCTTAGAAGCCTGTTGGCGCGAGGTTACTCCGCTGTGTGTGTCTCTGTGTATGACGATCAATAATTATTCCAAGAACGACGTTTAAAGACGAGTGCTGGATTCTCCTCATCATGCCGTCTCTCTCTCTCTCTGTGTGTGTGTGTGTGTGTGTGTGTGTAGGGGGTGGGCCGACAGAGTGCTACACTTCTGTGACCGAAAGAGTGCTAGACTTCTTAGTAGGACGGTGTGTGACCGATAGAGTGCTAGACTTCTAAGTAGGCCAGTGTGTGACCGAGAAATACATTCTTCGCAGCTGTAATAAATGAATTAACGCAAACCGAAATAGCGCGGTTCATTAGAGCGCATTGAACCGTGTATGTGGAACCGAACGGTTCGGTTTTCGGTTGAAAACCGTTGCACCCCTAGTCAAAACACAACATGGACGATCACCCTGATCTGTAGTCTATAGGGGTCACAACACAACATGGACGATCACCCTGATCTGTAGTCTATAGGGGTCACAACACAACATGGACGATCACCCTGATCTGTAGTCTATAGGGGTCACAACACAACATGGACGATCACCCTGATCTGTAGTCTATAGGGGTCACAACACAACATGGACGATCACCCTGATCTGTAGTCTATAGGGGTCACAACACAACATGGACGATCACCCTGATCTGTAGTCTATAGGGGTCACAACACAACATGGACGATCACCCTGATCTGTAGTCTATAGGGGTCACAACACAACATGGACGATCACCCTGATCTGTAGTCTATAGGGGTCAAAACACAACATGGACGATCACCCTGATCTGTAGTCTATAGGGGTCACAACACAACATGGACGATCACCCTGATCTGTAGTCTATAGGGGTCAAAACACACCATGGACGATCACCCTGATCTGTAGTCTATAGGGGTCACAACACAACATGGACGATCACCCTGATCTGTAGTCTATAGGGGTCACAACACAACATGGACGATCACCCTGATCTGTAGTCTATAGGGGTCACAACACAACATGGACGATCACCCTGATCTGTAGTCTATAGGGGTCACAACACAACATGGACGATCACCGGGAGGAGGAATATTATCGGTGCGAACTTGGATTAAAGTTCTATAAGCTACTTTGCGCCATTTTGAGCAGAGAAACGACTAATAACCGTGTGCACGACCGTTTTCTACGACCTACTATAGTAGGTCGTTTTTCATGATTTGCGACATTGAAATAAAAAAATAGATGATGACGTTCTTCATATATGATGATGTCTGGCAACAGGCTATGTGATGTCTACCTGTTTGTCTTTTGTGTTTATTTGTAAAATGTAGGCCTAATAAAGAAATCAATCATTTTGGGACATAAACAAGAAGTAAGTATAAAATTAAGTCTGTTCATGATGCACCGTGTACATTCACATAACTCATTGTTAGTATTAGTATTTTTTACATTTTGGAGCGGAAAAAAACAATTTTACATGGAGGTGCATCCAAATTAATATGCATTTCTATAGATGAGTCCACAGAGCCTTGCCCTGTAGGCCAGGTGTAGGCAATCAACACTGAGTACTCAATAGTACACGTCATCTATGGCTGCAGTGCAGCCATAGCAGGGGAACCCCTGGGCACCCCTCCATGGATTTGTCTATTTGCTTTGAAGGCATTTCTCTTTGAAAGCATTTCTCAAGTTCCGACTACGTCACGTGGCCGGTTAGGACTCACCCGTGTCTTCCGCGTGCGGTAATCAGGTTTGGGGATAAGGTTAGAATGGGGTCGCTATGGTCTATTGGGACGTCGGACTAACGCTACGCACCCCATACACACACCACACCTACGGCTTAGCATATCTTAGCAAGAAACATAATATATATATATATATATATATATATATATACTTAGCCCCCCACAACATGCACGCACGCACGAACGCACGCACGCATGCACGCACCCTCTCTTCACCTCTGTATAGCGGCATCAGGCCACAGCTTGGTTTCCTTCAGGGTAATTGATGTGAAGGTTCTGCTCACAGAGACCTCCGGCGCGCATTCTGTGGCGGCGAGCAGGAAACCGGGCCGCGCCGCATTCCTCTCACACGGCTCCGGGTCAGAACCTCGGCTGCAGGCGGCGCTTGGGTTGTGTGTTAGGAAGGGCCTGCCTGAACCCGTCATCGCTGTAGCTCAGTGCCAAGACCGAAAACATACATGTTGGTGTCTTCGCGGGACCCTAACGTCTCTTGAAAATATGTTTTTTTTATTCTTTGTTTGTTTGTTTTACTTGAATTTGTGTTTTCTTTATTTTACTATTTGTTAATATGACCCCTACTGTAGGAAATGTACAAAAAAAGTGTAAATTATAGCTGTTCGGGTGGAAACCTCCCTGAAAATGTCTAAAATATTAAAAATACTGCACACTCAAATGCATAACATCAGCTAATTTTGCAACTTTTGTGTGACATATGACAAAATAGGGTGCTAATTTAAAAAACACACCCGTGTGAGTGCTCTTATCATTGCACATCATCATGACCTGTCTTATTATTTGCTCAGACACTATGACGTAAAAATTGTCCATGGGAATGTAAAGTTTGTGCACACACACCAAAAGCTGAATATAGGAGGGGCTAGCGCACCTCCAAAAATAAATAAATACATAAAACATTTAAAATAATATGGAAATAAGATGTTTCTGCCCAACAGCAACGATATTTACTCCAAAAAGGTGTGCATCCGTAGAACCCAACCCTAATATGTGCTGACCCTGTTCTGCTCTGGTCAAGGGCCAAACGCGGAGCCCTGCTGCGTACGCCTATGTGTCCTGTGCCTTCAGGGGGCACGCACGCACACGTGTGTGTGTGTGTGTGTGTGTGTGTGTGTGTGTGTGTGTGTGTGTGTGTGTGTGTGTGTGTGTGTGGGGAGTGGGGGTTGAGTTACTGGATATTACCCAGGGAACCAGGGCGGAGAATCAGTTTCCATTTCACGGTGACCTTTCTGTGCGGTCCCAGCGGCGTCCAGCCCCAGCCCTGACTCCTTCCTCTCACATCCCCACTGTGCACAACTCCACTCCACCTCTACTCCACACCGACGTCCTCTCTCTCACTCACTTTATCTTGCTCACAATTTCTCAATCTCTCTTTCTCTCCCTCTCTCTCGCTCTCTCTCTCTTCAATGTTTGTTTTAAAAACGCCATTGACAATGAGGGAGGTTTAATGTTTGTCTTCAGTTCAATGTTTGTTTTAAAACCATTGACAATGAAGTTGAAAATGTACGTCATCTTGTCCCTAACACAAACATTAAATTTCATTAACAATAAAGGGAATTTAATTAGTTTGTTTATTCACCGTTTGTTTTACATCACCATTACATCACCTAATCAACATGAGTTAGACTTTAAAATATTAGCGCCCCTCACTTCACACAGGTGTGATTTTTCCTTAATAATCTCTTTCTCTCTCTCTCTCTTTCCCTCCTGTCAGTCAATTTTTTGTAACCCATTTTTTCACCCGGTGCCAATTGCCTAAACTGTAATCCTGGACGCTATACCTGGGGAGAGCCCAGCCCTGACTCTCTCTCTCTCTCTGGGTAGAGAGGTGCAGTCTGCATGATAATCAGAAGTCACCCCTTTGCCTCACCCATGCTACGTGTCGACAAGTCCCTGGGCAAGACACTTAACCCCTAACAGCCCCCCCCCCCCCTCACAATTCGATTTCTTTATTTGAGTCCACATTTATAAAATACATTATCAAGGGCACAAATATTTTCAGTTGCTTCTGATATACTACGCACTCGAAACATCACGTGTCTCAGTGCTTGAGTCCAAACAAGCCCTAAATGTACAGAATATAGGCAACACTTGAACTTATTCACAGCCAACATTGGTCACTTCAGTCTGTGATATTACCAACACCGAAAGTAAATCATGGGTACAAAAATCACCTTCTCCTCCAAATAGACCGACTGGCTATAATGGAGGAGATTGAACAGTATGTTGCAAGCTGCTTTGCCTTACCCTTGGACAACCCTATAATCCTCAAGCCTCTGACCACTAGCCTGTGGACATGGCCCAGGCTTCCAAATATAAAAACAATGAGCTGACACGTATAGCCCAGTTGTATAATGGCCTGTACTGGTTGATATTTTACTTGTTTAGTAAGGAAAGCTTCCTCTATAAACTTGAATCAAAAGCACAGCCAACTTCCAATAGAAAAACCTCTCTGCTGTTCAGATTTCAATTATAATGACATCTGGTGTATTTGCAGTTATATTTGCAAACACGGTTGGGTCATTGCGGGTCATTGCATTGAAACATTTCTGGTTTCACACAGGAATTTTTGTGAAACACAACGGAGGAATGAAACATAGGTGACACATCTTTGGCAATAATGTTCACAATTCTGTCATGCTATATAGAGTACTTAATACACACACACACACACACACACACACACACACACACACACACACACACACACACCTGAGCAGCCATCATATGGGAGAAGCTTAACAGAGGTCTCTCTATCTATTCACTCCCTCCATCTCTGTCATTCATGTCTCAGGCCGCCCGTCTGTCTGTCTGTCTCTGTCTGTCTGTCTGCTGCATAAGGTATTTTCCCCCTCAAAGATCAAGTCCACGTACATACTGTATATAGCTCGTCTATCTGCTCATCAGATGTCCAATTGGTTACTAGAGTGCCAATCATAAGACCATGTATACAAATATGTATTTTCTTTTAGCTAGGATGTTTACTGACAGATTCTGCCATCAACAGAATCTAAGAGAAGTCTTGAGAGATGGTCAAAACAATATAGTGAATATATAAATAGGCTATGTACATGCACTACAGTACTGTGTGTATTTGTATTCATGTATATGTACATGCACTACAGTACTGTGTGTATTTGTATTCATGTATATGCACACATGGACTCACTCACCCGTGTGCCACGCGACGTGGCAGAGCCAAATAGCACAGTGACACATGCACGCAGCCGCCCTAAAGGCAGAATCACCTACAGTATGACATCATCTCACAGACACTCTCGTCCCGTGTTCCCGTGGACCACTTCCAACCTAGCGCCCCTATTTTAGGGCATGCCATTATAGGCCGAAAATAGACGATCTACAGGCTCACCACGTCCACGTGTCGCAAAAGGCGCAGCGTCACAAGCTTGTAGATCGGCTATTTTTGCCACGTTACACCGCTGTGCGACAGGGACTAAAGCAAGCAGGCTTAAGTGGCTGAAAAACAAACCCAGGCAGACCCTAATCATCCCAACACAAGTGCTTGTCATAGACGCTGATAAATGAAGCCATTGTGCTTTGGATATCAGCGGTATTCATAGGCTCTTCGTTGCAGGGGCTGCTATATAGCTTCTGCATTTGTTGCATTACAGGAGCAGACACTGCTAGGCCCGGCGTATGTTTGCTTGTCATCGTGTATTACGGGCGAGCCAAGTGACATGTATAAATACCGGGTAATCCTCCGCGTCCATATCCGATGCGTTATTAAATTGTCATTATTTTGTCGGCAGACGGGCGCCGCCGGCCATGTGATTAATTGAACACTGTTAAGTGAAGGTGGATTGCGCGCCGTTTATAAATGCTGCTTTTTACAGAACAAATTAATCACAGGACGGTGCTGCGACAAATTGCTATTCGGGGCGACGCTAAAGCTTTTGCACGGAGGGGGATCCTCTGTGCAAAGCAGGAACGAGAGTTATACGGCTACGTATTATTGTTTTCATTATTTCTGCTGACATTGTAATAAAGAATGATTTAAGGGCCGGCGTGCTCGCCAATGTCGTGCCGGACATGCGTGTATGTGGCACATTTTGCGCTGTCTGATGGCATACATGTGTTTGTGAGTGTGCGTGTGCGTGTGTGTGTGAGACAGAGGGTGTTAGAACGCTCTCTGTGTATGTGTGTGTGTGTGTGTGTGTGTGTGCAGGTTTTCTATTGGCAGGAGAAACGCCAGGCTTGTGTTCTGCTAAGCATCAAGCCGTGGCGTATGGTTTCGTATTAGTTTGTGTCTGGGGAGAATGAGCTCTGACTGGTGTTTCTAACATAACCTCAAACCCCTGCAGTCTGCAGACAGGCCCGCTTAGCCACGGGACGCTGAACTGTTCAATATGGATCACATCAGGCCCGGCAGGCCGAACGCTATTTGCATATTAAAGCTTTGGTTTTCAAAAACAGACCTCAGGGTGGAGTTTACAACATCGGGAGGAATTCAGACAACGCCATTACAGTGAGCAGTCATGAAAAGGTTGTCTATGAAGCAGCTCGTATTCATTCTCTTGTTGTACCATACAGTGAACCCCACCCATTTGTATCCAAGTAGGCTAACCACTTAAACCCTATACGCACTTAGTCGTACAACGGTGTTGTGCAAAAATAACCAATCTACAAGCTCACAATGCATTGCATCGTGACACTCACGGCAAGCTTGTAGATCTGCTATATTTGCACTTTCAGATTTTGTGGGGCTGGGGGGGGGGGGGGGGGGGGGACAATTTTGAGTGCCCAAAATAGTGATTACTGTAATGTAAGCACTGCTATTCCTTTGCCCATTGTAGTTGACCCAGGCTTGGATCAGATAGTACAGTAGAGCTATAGGACTGGAGTATTGGATTTTATGGTTCAGATGTGGAACATCTATTCCAGAGCTTCAGACTGAGACAATGATCCTATAGAGGCATCAGTATATACAGAGAGTTCCCCCCAAAAAACGCACGCACTCACGCACGCACACACACACGCACACACACAGTTATTTTATCTGTAGCCGTCAGTCTAATGCCAACACAATGAAAGGACAAGTGCAGCACACTTACATAAGATACAAGACCTTAAGATACAATAAAATAGACAAGGCCCAATATAGGCCATGTCGATATTCTAAGCTGTTATTCAGGAGCACCATGGACTGGTCTTCATATGCTGTAAATACCCGAGCAGATACAGTGAGATGTATTTTCTGTATTTGGGTCCAGTTATAGAGGGGGTGTGGGGACTTGCCCACATGTATCTCATGCATCCTAGCCTCGGTACCCAGGCTTTTACTCTCGTCCCATTCAGCTCAAAAAGAAAAGCCTGGGGAAACCTATACAACTTCCTTGTATTTCGCTAACCAACAGAGGTTTGTCGCTCCAAATATGGTGATATCAGTGATTTCCGCTGTTTTTTACCAGAGCCATAGAGTAAGGCAGAGTTACGACATTGAGGGGGCAGAAAACTGAGCGCTATTTGACATACAACGAAGAGTAGGTTTAAGACAGTGGTGAAGACATTGTCTGGCCCTAAGTTGGCATGCATGCCATGCCGAGCCCAAAGCCTCCTTTCACAACTCTTTCATGTATGCAGTGCTTTCTGTTTGCATTCCGCTAGCCGCCATTACCCCTGCCAGTCAAACGCTCAACCCACCCGCCCTCCCCCCACTGTCTGCCTTCTCGATGATAACCTGCCCATTTTTGGTGGTTTTGCAATTAGCATCCCTCGCGATGTTTTCGCCGGCTCTACTGGGGCTGAAACCGGAGCGGTGTACAGGCAGTGGCATATCACCATTAGCCGGTGGTGGTGGGGTTGTGTGTGTGTGTGTGTGTGTGTGTGTGGGGGGGGGGGGGTAGACAGGAGAGAGATTTCTCTGGGATTTTCTGTGTGGGTTCACAGGCAGTGGCCTGCGGGCCTCGTCTCTCCCCTTCTGTAGATTCAAACAAACTCTTGTTATTTCAGCTTCAGTGAGAGCTGACTTGGATGTGCCGAGAGAGCCTGCCTGCCACCGAACCCCGAGGGAGCATGGCGGCCGACAGCCTTAAACACCTCTCCCTCTCTTACATCCACTCCCTCCCTCCCTCCCTCCCTTCCTCCATCCATCCATTCATCCGTCTGTCCATCCATCCCCTCCATGCATCCATCCATCCCTCTATCCATCCATTATTCCCTCCCTCCCTCTCTCTCTCCCTCCCTAACTCCCTCTCTCCATTCCAGCCTCTATCCCCGGGCCCTGACAGGAGGTATGTATTTTCGGAGAAGACCCCCGGTGATGTGATGGACACGAGAGTCCTGTTTGAAATGGAAACACACACACATGCGCTCGGAAAAACGCATTGCGCCGAGGTGCAAGCACGCACTTACACACATGATACACGCGCGCACGCGTGCGCACAACACGTATGACACGCGCGCACGTACACGCACACGCGGTGTGTCTGCCCTGCCTGCCAGTGTGAGCGCCAGGAATATCCCAACAGAGACGGCGATAGGAAATGGAACAAGTAAAAAAAACAGCCATCTTTATTGAGGTTTTCCTTTCAATAACACGGCCGGAGATAGGAATAACACTTCCTATTCAGGAAATGACGCTGGGTAATGCTCTACCCTCAATGGACTGGCGGCTGACCGCCGACAGGAGCCCTGGGTCTCTCTGTGTCATAGCGGCGCTCGCTCTCTCTCCCCTACATGCACTGACAACACACACTGCCACAGATAACCGGGCAAAACATGATAACAGAAATGAATGTAATTCATGGAAAGAGATAAACTGGGCCACACATGCAGGCTTATCCTTGTGTGTGTGTGTGTGTGTGTGTGTGTGTGTGTGTGTGTGTGTGTGTGAGTGTGCGTTTGCGTGTGTGTGTGTGGCCTTCCATAATCCATACCACCATTCATCCTCCTTTCAACCAGCACGTTTAACACACAACGGAAAGAGCGTGCGCTTGTTTGTGTATGCATGCGTGCAGGAATGTGTACTGCAATGTACAGTATCTATGTATAGTGTGTGTGTGTGTGTGTGTGTGTGTGTGTGTGTGTGTGTGTGTGTGTGCGTATGCATACAGTACATGTGTTAATATGTTTAAAGAAAGTGATCCATAACTCAACTGAGCTGATTTAGAGATGATGGAATCATACGTTGATTTTACAGTGCTTCAATTGAAGCAGGCATGGACCTATGTTAACCTGTGGTCATCTCTTTCCACCTATCAAGTATCAAGCATACTAGGAGTATACTAGTAGTATGCTGGTAGTATAATAGGAGTATACTAGTAGTGTGGGGGGTATGGGGAGGGGTCACTTTCTGGGGGACACTGTCTGTGGGGGACACTGTCTGTGGGGGACACTGGGGGGACACTGTCTGTGGGGGACACTGGGGGGACACTGTATGTGGGGGACACTGGGGGGACACTGTCTGTGGGGGACACTGTCTGTGGGGGACACTGTCTGTGGGGGACACTGTCTGTGGGGGGCACTGTCAGGGGGGGACACTGTCTGGGGGGGGGGGAAATGGGGGGCACTGGGAATTTCAAAGTACATTTTCAGAATTGTTCAACATGCTGCGACACGTGAACCCATAGATAGATCCACCACACTTTAAATAGGGCTTAAGTGGTTAATTCATAATAGTATTTGCGTGTGTTTCGGTCCCAAGTAGGTCAAAGGATTTTGTAGAAATGTTAACGTAGTGGACTCAAAAGTACAATATTCTTGGAATGTAGCAGAGTGAAAGTCATCAGCTTGCAATACAAAATCAAATACTCTGAAAATGTACCTACACTATGTATGTACAGTGCTCAAGTAATTGTACTTAAGATACTGCCCACCACTGACGTTATCCACAGAGTGGTCAGACCAGCACAGGGCTACGGTGAGTGGTTGGACGGGTGGGTGGGTGGGGGACGGTGGAGGTGGTGGTAGAGCCTCCGGAGTGATGGATCACAGAGGGGCTCCCGGTCCTCTCCCTCTTCCCTGCACCGGCCTGCCACCCTGGGATAATAAACAGCCCCGGAGCAGGGGGGGCCAGATAAGAGCCATCACTCACGTGGGCCCCGGTTCTCCTGATAAGACACAGACGCTCCCTGTCACCCCGCGTGACATTTGTTTTTCATTCCACCTCAGAGTGAAGGTGGGGGGTGGGGGGTTCAGGGGGAGTCAACCTGTTTCATCTCATCACTGAGATCCACTCAGGATCTCCCCTGCCGTGTGTGTGCGCGTGTGTGCGTGTGTGTGTGTGCGTGCCCGTTTGACATTGACAGCAGTCAGGTGGCGGACTGAGTCATGTCGGGCAGAGGTGAAGGATGATTAGACTTCAGGATGGTTATTTTGTATTGTCTTGCTGCTCTGTCGATAGCAAACAAGCGCGAGAGTAAACAAACAAACAAACAAAAAAGTGGGAAAGGGAAAACAGCTAACAGTGATGCTGCACTTGTACTTTGAGTAATGGCAACCTGGATCAGAGGCTGGACATTTCCAAAGGAAATACAAAAGAACCTAGCTGCAGGTTTAGACTATATCCCACCACTCTTGTGTACAGGTACGTACATAAGAGTAAAACGTTTTGTTTGACAACCTTCAGATGGTGTGGTGAATGACATTCACATTCATGATTTGAGAAAATATTTAATTGTGACGCCAACATGACAGAATTCACAGCTTCGACCATGTACTACTGTACTGTACATTATGCTCATACTTTTTACACAATGGCTTTCATTTTACAGCTTAGCTCTGTAGGAGGCAGGCTGTCTACAAATGGGTCTGTCACAGACTGTGTTCGTCAAAACAATGATTACATAATAATTGAACTTGCAGATGTTGGATTTCATCTGTCAATTAGTGAAATCCAAAGAATATCCATTACTTCTTTGTCAAAGACGGCACAAACAGGCACATATCACTGTCAACCGGACAGTGTATAAGTGTATCCTACTGGAAATAGTTATGAAGAACGAGTTAGGTCAGGAAACTGATGATATCATGGTGGGTGCAACACTGCAACTATAAGTTACCATGTCCAATTGTCCATTAGAAATGGTGTTGTGATAGGATTCGCTCCATTGTCCCAGAGAGAGGTAGATTTCCAGTATTTTCCAGTGAGAGATGTGCACAAACTCTATACTCTCTTTGATGGATTGAGAAACCAAAGGCATGGTTAAAGTAAAACACAACAGGCATCACGCTCCTAACGTGAAAGCTCAGGGGAGACTGCTCAGCTCTCCGAGTTAATTTTGAGCACCTCTATCTGAATTATTTTACACCTCATATATCACCTTAATGGCCTGACTGGGCCCGGCTCAGGGTACGAAACAACCAGGAACATGGAGGTAGGTTTCCAACCTCCCTTCACCGGCTGGAAAACCAAGCTCACACATGAATCAAAGTGAAAATCTCCCAGAAGGAAAAATAAAGAAATAACGAAAGCAAGAAAATCTGGAGCTGCAAGTTGTAAATTGCACTTTGGAGATTAATATTGATAATTCTGACAGTAAAGCATGAACTAGATATTTAAGTCATCTTAGATTTTGGCACCTTTAATTCCCTTAATAAATGTAGGGCCCTATCAGACGGGATAGGCAGCTGCTGTAAATCTGACTTGCCCTAACACCGCCCCGGCCCGGGTCACTTACAAGTCACAGATTTGAGAACGGTATAAAATGGTTACTTTACGGCTATCCCAATTGTTCTACGCTAGAGTTATGTGCATTGTATTAGCTCTAATGAAGGGCCTAAATTCTCAGTTTACGGCCCAGGGCTTTACGAGAGCCGGGGAGGGGGGTGCATTGTAAAACACACGCTTTTCGCGTTACCCGTGTTTGTCACTGGAGCTCTTGGAGTTCAGACTGTGCACACACACACACACACACACACTGTTCCCATTAGTCAGGGGCTGCTCCTCGGAGGGGCCCCCAGCCCTGCGGTAATGGGCCCCCGGACCGTGAGAGAGCCGCATCCTTGCTCGGGCCAGTCACGGATGACATTTAGCAGACAGGGCCCGACTTCCTGTGATCAGAACGGCAGTAATCACTAACCTAATCCACAGGTCTGGCAAATCCCTGATCCTCCAGGGCCTTTACGGCAACGGGTATATAGCACCTGATATTTGTGGGATGGCGGACGGGACACCTGTGTCGACCCGACCCCCAACAAAAGCATCTCCCGCCTCAGATTTTAGCGCCTGTCCCGCGGCCCAAAAAACACGCTCCACGCGTGACACGGTTCACCGCTCGTTCTGTGAAAACGGAAAGAGGGAGGCGGCGGTGGTGAAAAGTGGATGGCTTTATGAACATCGGCCTCCGTGTCTGGAAGAGGGGGCGAAAGTCAAGACGGAAAGTCAACACGGCCCTCAGAAACATGCGCTCCTTCAGCAAGACGGCATCCGTTTAAAAGGCACCGTGGCCTCCAGTGGTCTATCCCGCCGTCGGTGTTTCTATCCCACAACTTGATATACAACCTTGCTGATGGAGAGGTCACCATAATTATGTCAACCATTTATGGGGAGCTGCACGTTATACTTGAGTAAGATGAGACCATAAACAATGGAGCTGTGTGAGGAATCTCTGGTCACTTTATGGCCCCCGCCCCGCGCTGAACCCCCCTCCCCCCAATCACCACCTTATAGAGCCTGAATACCAAACAGGAGCAGATGCTGTCTCTCCTCTCTGGCAGCAGGTACACCTCTGTTGTGTTGCAGTCCCCCTTCTTTCTTTTTATTTTTACTGCCTTCTGTGTGTCACCGTATCCCGCCCGCTCAATGAGGTTAAACAGGTTCAAGTCTTAAAATTGCCAGCCCGATCACTGAGCGCATTTTATATGTTCGTTTTAAAGTGCCATAATATTGTACCAGTGGCGCGGGCTTGACGTGTGTAGAATAACACATAACATCAACATAATTCGAAAACTTCATGTGCAAATGTCAGGGGTGAGTCTCTCTCTCTCTCTCGCTCGATGTAAGTGATGACTATATGACGGGGAGGGACAAATACCGACGGATACAGACGAACACGAGGACTAACAAACCAAAGCAATTAAAAGGGAGGAAGAGGAAGCGATGTCATCATATTTTTTTTTGTGGCCTTGGCTCTTTCGGCTACAGAAAGGTCTTTCGAACATTTCACATTCACTCACCCAAAAATGAATGAATAAGGATGAGAGTGAGAGAGAGGGTAAAATAAGGGGATTGAAATATCTTGCAGAGACATTCTGCTTACTTTTTCAGACGAGGGTCTTATCTCCCTGCGTTCAGCCCTGTTAATATGATGATGAACAATATTTCATGAAGGGCGGCTGAATGTGTCTCTACAGGGGGGGGGGGGGGGGGTCTCTCTGTCCCCTCCCTGTGTCCCCGTCCTTCTTTTGTCACTCTCTCTCTTCTGTAAGGTGGGGGGGGGGGGGGCAGGTGAGGAAAGCTTAAGGGAAAGAGATAATAACCCCACCGCACGCACACATGCACGCACGTGCGCACATTCCTCTGAGAGGCAACCCATGCCAGGACCCTCCTTTTCCCATCACCCCACCCCACCCCACCCCACCCCACCCCGCCCGCCCTCCCTCCCCTCCCCATCCCCCCAAAACATTTTCATATCAATAATCGAGCAATTTCCCTACATGCTAATCCATCAAAGCGCACAGGGGGCTAATCCGCGGGCGTGGGGACGGGGGTGGCGTGTGCCACTTCTCTTCCTCTCCTTCTTTTCTTTTCAGGTGTGAAACATCCCCCCCCCCCCCCCCCCCCCCCGGCCCCTCCAAACCCTTGGCTCCCCGAGCAGACATTTGTCCCGTGCCTGCTATACGCACAAAGCCCCCCGTGCCCTGTCAGCACTGATTGATCAGAGGCGGGCTGTAAACGAGGAAGGCGGCGCACGCTCCTATCAGTGATGCTCTACATCCGCACCTTGAAAAGGCTTCTTCTTCTTCTCCTTCCCCTCGTCTTCCATGACGCACTCGCCGCCGCAGATAATGAGAGCCATGCTGTTAACAGCCGCTCCCGAGCCCTGGTCTTTGTCACGTGTGTTATTATAGGCAAAGTGCTTACCTTCTTAAGGGGGGGGGGGGGGGGGGGGGGGGGAGAGAGAGAGAGAGAGAAGAAACAGGCCTCGGTTTGGGAGATTATTATAATGTCTACAAATGCTGACAGGGTTGAATTTCAGTGACTCTTCTCCAGATTAGCGGTGCTTAAAAAAAAAGAAACAGGCACATTTGCGCATCAATGTGATCACATGTTTGATATTAATTTCCGACTATGTCTCCCAGCATGTAAGGGATACATGTGGATGTTTTCTTTTTCCCTGTTTGGGATTTCGCCCCGGCTAACGGTGCTCTTTGGAACCATGCGAAGAAGGCATAGCAGGATTCCTCTAAAGAGTCTAAGCGATCCCTGCAGGAGCGAGAGAGAGAGAGAGAGAGAGAGAGAGAGAGAATGCAGAGGCCTCATTAGTAGCACATTTATCATCTGCTGTCTGCAGATTTAAAAGAATGACTGGGTCAAATCACTTTAAATACCTCAGGGGAAATCAACATTTGTCATTGCAAAGTAAACCTTGCCTCCACCCCGCTCTACAAGCCGTTAATTCATTCTGGAAAAAGCGGGCCCCTGTTTGCTGCCATGCCGATTTTTAATTTCATCCTCACAAGAAAAGCCTTGGCTGTCTGTCGTCCCCAATTCATTGCTTTAACGGTGAATTGTCCCCCACAATTCATTGCAGTAATAGCGCCACCAGCCCAGGCTTGGTGGCCCCTATATGGCTGTCACTATGGGCAGGTTGATGCAAATGGTCTTCAGTGAAACAATGGCGCGCAGGTGAAAAGAATTCCCGGTTTCCATAATTACCAATGAGGGCCACACAAGCTCACCAGGAAAAATGTACACAGCGAAGAACAAGGGAGAGATAATGTATTATAAATGCGTTATTAATGCGTATAACTCGGCAAGGTCGGCAAAGTCAAGATAGGTGTTGAAATATGGATGTCACACTCAAAGAGCCCATGAACATTGCTTCAAGTGGACCCACTGGACACAGTCTGACAGAATATTTATGCACGTGGCAGCATGCTGGCGCACATTTCAATGAGCAGCATGCAGAAATAACCAATATTAAAAGTATTATAGGAACAAACAACAGCCTTTATAGACCCCCAGTATTATGTCCTGCATTGGTATCCATCTATCTTGTATTGTGTATTTAATCATATCCCTTTTATTATCATGTCAATATACTGTAGGTTAAAATCGACAAAAAAAAACCTAGCCGTGTGGCTTGTATAGAAGGCTCAAGAGATTTGGTGGAGAGGGGCAAAAAGTAGGGGATCAAGTGTACGGTAGACCCCTGTGTGTCCCTGGTCAACAAAGTAAAAAAAAAAAAAGTGGTTAAATGTCCTTTCATGCTAATTTCCATATATATCTCATAGGCCTACTGGCTCTTCATGCAGCAGCAACGCCTGATTTCAGACTTCTTGTCCTGCCTCTATAAGGCTGCCGTCACTTTTGGGGATGGATGAGAACTAGGGTTGTCCCGGCTGCGGTGGCTCAGGGGTAGAGTGCCCGGATGGTAACCGCAAGGTTGCCAGTTCGAACCCGGGCTCCCCCAGAGTTAGTGTCGAAGTGTCCTTGAGCAAGACACTGAACCCCTAATTGCTCCCGATGTGCTGGTTGGTGCCTTGCATGGTTTCCACCGCCATCAGTGTATGAATGTGTGTGTGAATATATATGTATAGCGCCTTATAAAGGCGCTATATAAAGGCACCATTTACCATTCAATGATCGGAAATCGGGGCCGATCAAGTCATTTTCAAATGATCGGAATTGGATTGGGAGCAAAAAAAAACGTGATAGGGACATCCCTAGTATCCATATTATGATATTAGACTAATTGGATATTGTACAATTGTGATTCGGCAGGTGTCAGAATGAGCTATAGTATATCTAGCTGGATTACAAAAATAAGTGTTGGTGGTTCGGATTCGGCAGATTCTCAAAATGAAATGATCGGAATCGGATCAAAAAACCTAATGAGAGCCATGCATGTACAGAATGTGGGTGGAGCAGATGACCATAATGAGGAAATCCTATATCCAGCTTCCGTCCACAAACTTTGTCCTACACAAATATTAAATTCCCATTGACAATGAATGGAGCATTGTACTTCATATAGTGTCTCAGCAAATAGACAATTCTGTCTATTTTATGTCATGATGATGTACGATGATAAGAGCGCCCCTCACTTCCCACAGGTGTGACTGGTTTTCTTTTAGAAACCTCACATTCAAAGCATTTCTTTACCTCGTTATTTCAACATATATGGCCACGTTTAATGTGAACATCCAACGCTGTATGAAGGAAAAAATAAGGAAAGGCATAATGGGTCCCCTTTCAGTGATCTCTCTATGGTATCTTTTTGAGGACATTGGAGATGCCGTGGCAGTAGACAAACGGAGGAAACGGTTCAAAGCATGAAGATAGGAGATGGGAAAGAGGAAGCAGGTCGACATGCAAGGTGCACAGCACCAGAATAAACGCACATCTATTTCATGCCAGTTCAGACAGAATAGTCAGCCATATGTAAATAGGGGAGTTCAATAATGAATGCACTTCCCCCTTGCTTTTATTTGCTTTAGCCCTCGCAGTCACATACCACCCCCCCCCCCCCCACACACACACACACACACACACACACACACACGTTGGCACTATGCGAGACACAAATTAGAGACCGTTTTTTAAAGGAAAATATTCAAAGAGCAGCCTGCCGCCGGAATATCAGTTATTATTTTTGATGTTGCAATTTCTGACACTTTGATGCAATCAGCGAGTAGCCGCGGCATTCAACCCTCTCCTGGGAGGGAGCTGTCAGGAGCGCGAAGCCGGCGGGTAGATAATTATGGGAGATCAAACCTCGCTAGTTAGTAGGCAGGAAAGGGAGGCAAATGCCAAAAACCAGCCAATGTTTCGCAAACGCTTGTTCAAGGATATCCTAATTGCTATAAGTGGTTCCTTCAGGACTGGCACTTCAAACGCCGCCTGCCGCATGATGTCATCTCGCCGGCACCCCCTTCGCACTCACAATGGGCGAATTAGGGTAAAGGGTAGAAAGCAAAACATACAAGAGGACAGACACCCCTCCAGTTTTATTTGAAAAAAATTCTGTCGCGGCATGTCATGCCAGCCAGATGCACTCTCAGACATTGTTAATGCGTGGCATGACGTTGGACACGTGTGCCATCGTGCCATGTGTACATGCTCAGTCACATTTGTGTGCCAGGCGCGGAACCGTACAAATATGCCATAGTGTGTGTGTGTGTGTGGGGGGGGGGGGGGGGGGGGGGGGGGGGCTGGGGCAAGCATGGTCATGACATCATTCAAAGATGTGTCATTATCCAGTATTCACAGTATTTGGGTTGGGGAGATATGAACTAAATGGACAAAATCTGATATCTAATCTATAATATCGACCAAATAAATCAATATCAACATTGTGACAATATAATGAGAATACCTTTTGGTGCTTTCACAAGTGTTTACACAATGCGATGTCCAGTGGCTGATGCAGGGTATTTGGGACGGGCCCCTCATCCTCCAGTGCATGCACGCTAAAATGTTTAGACTTTTGTACAGGATCTCCTCACTGGTAAGTTTGAATGCATTGAAGACTCTTGCAGGAGCACTCATTCAATGTCACTTATAGTTTGTAAAGAAATGTACCGTACGTCACCAAGGTGGAGGTGGCGCTTGATAAGCTAGCGGCACCATATTTCTGGGATTCCTGTACAGCGTACAGTATTTACGAGACTATCGCGACTAAGACTATAATATTAGTGCATTTTATTTATAAAGCACTTTGCATTCTCACGAATCTCAAGAGTACAGCGTTACAGTAGACTAGAGCAGTGGTTCCCAAAGTGGGGTCCGGGGACCCCCAGGGGTACCTGAAGGAGTTCCAGGGGGGACCCATCTATTTTGTTCATGTTCATAAAGTGTTTAAAGCAGTGGTTCCCAAACTTTTTCATGTCAAGGACCCCCAAATTGACACTACTTAGCCCGTGGACCCCCATTTGAAAAGATATGCCAGGGACCCCCATAAGAGAAGACGTACACATTTAGACGTCTACATTTAGACGTCTACATTTAGACGTACACATTTAGCGTCTACATTTAGACGTACACATTTAGACGTCTACATTTAGACGTCTGTATACATTTAGACGTCTGTATACATTTACACGTCTACATTTAGACGTCTACATTTAGACGTCTACATTTAAACGTCTACATTTAGACGTATACATTTATTTGTTATCCGTGTTGCGAGGATGAGGGGGTACCTGGAAAAATATCTACCCCAAAAGGGGTACCTGGTCCAAAAAAGTTTGGGAACCCCTGGACTAGAGTAACGTGAATGACGGTCTGTGTTTGTAAATATAACATTAGCCTAGCTAACACCAGTAAGACGCCTGGGGGCGAGAAGCACCTCAGGGTACCACAGCACCACAACATTAGCCTAGCTAACAAGACGCCTGGGGGCGAGAAGCACCTTAGGGTACCACAGCACCACAACATTAGCCTAGCTAACACCAGTAAGACGCCTGGGGGCGAGAAGCACCTCAGGGTACCACAGCACCACAACATTAGCCTAGCTAACAAGACGCCTGGGGGCGAGAAGCACCTCAGGGTACCACAGCACCACAAAGGCCTTAAAAAAAGGCTTCAGACATCCCAAAACAAACTGGTCAGGCCTTCCAAGAACCGATTTTAATTAGGGAAAGTTAGCAGAATGTGTGGCTAATCTGCAAAAAAGAATAATGCTTACTTTCTTCACAAATGATCAATTTGTTCCAACCCAACTCAACTGGGAAACTTTGTGACAGATGCTGAAAATTAGGTTACCAAATGTGCATTATGCTTTAAGTAGCACATGACATGTCAAACTAGGGGGTTTTCATAATTCTGAATGCATTGCAAGCATTAGTTTTGCACGAAAAGTGCAAAACTAAGTGGCCGAATTTAGCCCAAGGAGTGTTTTCGAGTTGGTTATTGTGCTTTTTTTTAAACTTTTGTTCCCTACTCGTTTATGTTTATATACATTTGTCTATGTTCTTGGTTTCATCCTTTTAGCATATTACCTTGTAGGCTATTCATAATAATAATAATAATAATAATAATATAGATTTATATAGCGCTTTTCTGGGTACCCAAAGTCGCTTTACAGAAAGAAGTACAGACATATTTATTAGAAAACTATTTAAAAAGGTTTAAAAGGTTAAAAACTAGAAATCAAAAGCTATGTATTGTACTTCCCTGTGCCTGTCCATGCAACTGTTAATAGTATTGAATCTATCAAAACTATATGTATATGGTCTGTGGTATGACTGCAAATGCACATTGGGAAAGATGCCCGTTGGGAGTGCATGTCGTTTCGCTTATACCCCATTGTACCCATTGTCAAAGTATAATAATGGATTGCATTTTTATAGCGCTTTTCTATGCACTACGTGCATACTCAAAGGGCTTACAATGGTCCATTCATTCATACATTTGGAAGTGAAGCGGCGAACGGTCAACACCGTCCTCACTTCCCACATTCAGACACCAATGGTGGCAATGTGGGGTTCAGTGTCTGACATGACAAAGGACATTTTGACATGTAGACAGGAGAAGCCGGGATTCGAACCGCCGAGCCATGGATCATTGGATGACCTGCTCTACCTCCTGAGCCACAGCCACCCCCAAGTACTTGGCACTGTACCCATTATTATTGGGTGACAGACAGACAGACAGACAGATCTCCAAATATGGGCATAAAAGGGACTCAGAGAGACAGACACATAGAGACACATACAGTACAGAGATATTTCGATTTCCGTTTCTAGACGACTGCCTCAGAAAACAAGATGCCCTTGGAGTCCTCGACAATAAGACCATTTTCTAAATACAGACAGGCTGTCGATGTACTATCAATAAATTGCCCGATCCTAATTGGTATGTGATATACACTTCAAAAGGGAACATGTGCGCCTCTGTTATCAAGCAAGCCCACTGTAAACTCATTGCAGTAATTAAACTTGCTGGCTAATTTACATGCACATCCACACAAGTACACCCCATACTTTACATAAATATTACAAGCGTACGATTGTATAGGCAATGCATTCCGACAGATTTCTGTGTGCTCTGTAATTCAAAGTGAGGAGACAGTGCTATCTGTCAGTACTACTTGCGGCCTACTTGTCCGGCTCTCTCCTTACCTTTGGAGTTCAAAGAGAAGGAGAGGGGAAGGTGAGAACAATTAGTAGAAATCAAGTCAGAACAAATTGTCCAACATCACTGTTCCATGCTGCAACCTGCCGCAGTCCATTCACAGTTCATCACTGTTCCATGCTGCAACCTGCCGCAGTCCATTCACAGTTGATAGGAATGACCCTGTAGCGCTGCTAGTGCATGAACCCAAACACTATAGCATCCCAATTCTATGCATGTCATAACAGGCAAACATTAAACAAAATTTGTAATGCTATGCATGTCATAACAGGCAAACATTAGACAAATTTTTTAGATTGGCTATTTTGGCCAAAGAGACTGTTTGTGGAGGAGAGAAAAGAAGGGGACCAAGTATAGACCGACTGGTGACCCAGGTCAACGACGTCTATAGGGTAACCCTGCTTGGTCTGTTCCTTCGGGCTGATGTATTTATTGTCCAATTGTTCTGGTGAAGAAGGCAACTAGAAAAATAATGCTGAGACCTGTGTCTGTGTCTGACTCAGTGGCATCAAAGCAAACCCCCGCCTGCAGCAGTCAGAGAGAAGGATTCCATGTTTCAGAAACACTCAAAGAGAGGCCGTGGCTGACATACACATTGTGGAAAACCTATTGAGTCTCTCTCTCTCTCCCTCGCTCTCTCTTTCTCTCTGTGAGAATCTTAGGGGTCATTGATCATCTCATTAAATTCAGACCTAAAGAAAGCTATCCCTTTCATACAAGCTCAGGAATTCAGACGCAAAAAACACCCACAGCCTCTCCCCTCGCTCACACAAATACACTCACACCATCAAACATCTCCCAAATGACTGCCTCTTGTCGACAAGAAAAGGCGGCAATAAAATTATAAAATAAAGTCTATTTTGTTGGGAAAAGGGGTCATTTTCTGCATAAAGTTGGCGAAACGTTAGCATAACAAAGCCCAGGCTGGGCTGGTTAATGGCTGAGTGTTGTGTTTCCTGATGAGGTGGCCTGGGACAACACTTGGTTCTGCTGCTGACCTTCCTGCACTGCAGCACAGGAAATCCCAATGTCAAAAGCAAATGCTGTACACAAAACACCCTCGCGAGTGCAAATGTACTGTACACGGTGTGCGCATGTAAGTGACACACGTATATGCACCGCCATGCAAAGGTTTTTGCACATACATGCAGATGCACACGCAAATAAACAATACCTTATTTGTAATCTCTTATGCAAGTACATAATTATGCAGGCAACACATGCAAAATCAAACTACTGTAACGCTGAGCCCAGACACAGACAGACAGACACACACACGCACACACTCACTCACACACAAGCATATAAATATTATCTTTCAAACAATTTACAGTACACTGTGAGCAGGAATGGATACCACAGGAAAATCCTGTGTGAGCATACGCAGTTACGCACGTGTGTGTGTGTGTGTGTGTGTGTGTGTGTGTGTGTGTGTGCGTGTTTGCATACGCAGTGCCATGCAGGGTAGAGGAGCGGGACAGGCAGTGAGCAGCACTCCACAGCTCTGGAGAGGCTGGGCTCAGTCTAATTGCCTCTCTAATTGGTTGTGTCTAAAGGGGGTCTTCCTCTTTATTTTTGGACGGAGCAGCATGCCATCAGCAAGGCAAATGACAGCAGCAGACAGCCTGGAACACAACAGGAGCAGGCACAGATGACAGCGGGCGGGAGGGGATTATTACTCTCCTTCTTTTTAAAGACAGGAGTGGTTTACTTAAGACAAGAAATCGCCAAGCTTCAGGTGGCTAAACAACCAATCCCTCCCCCCCATCACCCAGGCTACCGGCTGAGTATATTAAGGATGAGGTCACACACGCACACGCACGCACGCACACACACACACACACACACACACACACACACACACACACACACACACACACACACCGCACCTCACCCAGCCAGCGGTTGAGAGGCCTCGCGCTCCCATTCCTATAAGCTCCGCTGCTTTATCCGCCATGCTCCCTCCCCACCCTCCCCCACCCTCCCCCACCCTCTTTGCCTTTGATGTGCTCGTAATATGAAGGACACAGGAGCTATCAGCTGGCTGTCAAGCTCGGTAACTAACCCGCCGTCCTCTCAGGGGCCCAGCATAAAGCAACATGGCTGCCCTGCGGTCGCTCGCAAGCTGCAGCCTGCGAGCCAGAAGCAGCCAGCGTCACTGATACTGCTGCTGTTATACTGCTGCTGCTGCTATTAGCAAACCAGGTCTATGAAAACAGGTTCCCAAAAGTGACTGGGCTGCGCACACACACACACACACACACACACACACACACACAAACACACACACACACACACACACACACACACACACACACACACGGGATATATATTTACAACTTTACACCTATAGGCCTATATATCAGCTATTTGAAAAAATAATTTTCATTTTGAAATGTTAACTATACACAAGTCTTGTCCCTGGCACAAAGTATTTTCAGATTGGCCGGGGTCTATGGTCAAATACAGATTAATTTCAGGAGGCTTGACATGGAAATATTTGATAACGACTGGTTTAAAAAAATATTAGACTGCAGCACTAATATCTACGAGCGACTTTACAGCAAGCACAACGTTGCTAATAATAAGATGACATGAGGACGCTGGCTCGCAGAGCTGATTAATTCCCTGGAACGCGTGTTTGTCTTCTCGCTGGTTCGGTCAATGACTTCCTTCAGCAGGGTGAGGTCAGCAGAGACCTGCTAATAAAAGGAGCTGCACTTCGCAGCAAAGAGAGATGCACACAGTTCTACAAACACATAAAGATGTTTGTTAAGAACACCCTTGGCTTTAACAGAAGAGAGGGAGGGATCGAGGTAAGAAAAATGTAGAGGAAATCATTCGAGTGTGTTTGGCTCCACAGTCCGAGCAGGATGTAATTCTTCTCTTTCTTCCCTCTCCTGGCTCCTCTC
>NC_137862.1:18062120-18097120 GCF_963924005.1 Protomyctophum bolini | reverse complement strand
GATCAGCTATTTTAAATGTGCAACCAAGTATAAATCAGGCATTAAACTATGTGGGACAGGCTGCGTGTTCCTGCAGCTGCCATGTAAGATGGCTTACTTTTTACATTTGTATTTGTATTTATAGAAATTAATCAGATTCTCGTGCATGTTGTGACTAAACAAGTGAAAACGTTTGAGAAGTATTGTTTGTAGATTATATTATTCAGGTCACCTCTCCCCAAGATTTGTTTTAATACATGCAGATGTTTGTTTTCGGGCAAACTTTCGTAAGTGCAGATGAACATTGAAAGCATTCCTAAGTAGCTAAGTTGCTCTCATACAAAACGCCTTGAAGCCCCCTAAGATAATGCGTGTGGATTGAAATGCAATCTGCCTCTCACTTCGCTCCGAGATAAAGTGTAGCCATTGACGGGACCTGGCTTCCTCCCCCTTATCTCGCAAACACTTGATAGTAGAAAAGTCGGTGCATGAATAAGTCTTTCAAGATTGTGATGTAAATATATCCGATTAATCAGAACAAGGAAAGAAGTCATGCCCTGATCCCACCCCTGCGCACCCCAAATAACATTGTAAGAAAAAGATCTATTTTGCTTGCGGTTGCATAAAACATATTCCTGTATACGCCACTTCTTGGGGGAGCTGCACATAAGTACCTTGTCGTTCCCCGTCCCCATCCATGCTCCATGTGATCACAAAGCCTGCAGTCATTTCCCCCCCCCCCCAACACCCTGATTTGATCTGATCCAACTAATATTTTCATTTTCAAGTTATTTCTTTCTGATGAATACTATTAACATTAATTTAAAGCGAGATGTTATTTGGAGGGGGGGGGGGGGGCACACATTAAAGACAAAGGAAAAACTGGTTAATCTATGCAAAGTTCTCTAAACCCATTCAATTCCTGATAGATTACGTACCCCCCCCCCCCCCCTCCAACCCCCCCACCGTACTTAATGCTAAAATATTTAATTTCACAGAGTAGATCCCCAGGATACAAGGGAGGGGGACCCCATCAGGTTCATGTTCAAGTTTAATTACTGATTACTGACTCAAACCCAGTATCAATTCTCCAATGCCTCCCTCTATGTCTCTGGAGAGAGAGAGAGAGAGAGAGAGAGAGAGAGAGAGAGAGAGAGAGAGAGACAGACAGACAGACAGACAGACAGACAGACAGACAGACAGAGAGAGACAGAGAGTAAGAGAGAATCAAGACTGAGCAGTGAGTATCGAAGCTGCACTTTCATGATTACTTAGTAACACACTCAATGATGTGGCAGCATGTTATAATATGCATGGCATCTATGTGTAGGCTACTGTGTACATCATGCATACCACACTGGTGAGTATGTGCACTGTACACTATAGCTGTCACACGTAAATATAGCATCTGATGCTAAATGTATCTGCCAGAGCAGCACACAGGCATGAGGCAGAACATTAGAAACGGTGTTCCCGTCTCTCAATGTCCCTCCAGCCCACAGGGTGGCACTCTGTTCTGCGTCTGTGGGCTGGGGAGCTGGCATGCAGCAGTGTCTGCAGATTGAGATGAGCCTCCTAAGCCTGGCAGCTCTTTCTCTGCCTCTCTCTCTCTGGGCTCCATCTGTCCCCCTCTCTTCACACTATTAAATGCCTGTGTGTGTGTGTGTGTGTGTGTGTGTGTGTGTGTGTGTGTGTGTGTGTGTGTGTGTGTGTGTGTGTGTGTGTGTGTGTGTGTGTGCTTGTGCGTGTGTGCCTGTGCGTGTGTGCGCGCGGCTGTGCGTGTGTGACTAAGCCCTGTCTGTCTGGCTCTCCATACTACTGGATGCCTGTGATTAGAGTGCTTCAATCACAGGCATCCTCTTCATTTACATCACCCAATCACAGGCATCTTCTTCATTTACATCACCCAATCACATCAGGCGACAGGCATCCTCTTCATTTAGAAGAATACCTCAGGTGAGGAATATAATCAATATATGCTTTCCAAAAAAAAAAACTAAACTTTTCAGGAAATGGGGAAAATGTTCCGATATTCCTGTAGTCCACTCCTGACGTTTTTCTCTATGGAGTGTAACATTGGGTCATCTTAAAATCGTCTTAGAAGAATTGTGGTCGAAAAAATCGAAAACTCGAAAACTATCAAATATGAGACAAATATATGACTTAAAGGCGTAGTGAAACGGAAATGGTGAACAACATGAAAATGGTGTTTCCACATGAAACACCGGTCTGAAGTTTCTGAACCAATCAGAGTGTCGCATCCCTGCAGGCGATGGGACGGTAGCTAGGGACGGTAGCAATGTTATGCGCTACAGCGTGGTATGTGTTTGTTTATAAATCAGACGGTCGGCCAGCACAACCAGTTTACTGTTATGTGGCTTATTTCTACCCTATAATGTTTTCAGATACATATTTTAGCGTGATGATTAAGTTGAAACCGAGTAATACACTGTCTGAATGTTATCTTGAATGGAAATAAAAACAGAGTAATCTGTAATCAGAAGCAGCTGTGTTGCACGGATGCGCAGACATGGGGAATTAAACAGGTGAGCTTCATTTTTATTGGCTTTTATCGATGTTTATCTCTACACGTCATCACGCAGCACGTTTTCGTTTTAATAAATAAATAATACAATCGTTTTTATGGACTTTTGATATAAAAACAAACAGAATGAGAATTTTCCCATTTTTTTGGCATCCATTGTTAGGTATGCCCATATGATGACCACAGATATGGTCTAAAAGTGTGAACGTCTTTTTCATTTCACTACACCTTTAACAACAATATCGAGAGTCTGTTTCTGGCGAAAATGTAACTAATTCAGCAGCAGTAACATTAGCGTTGTCTCACCGCCAGTTGATGCTTCATATCCATATGACTTGAACACAGTCCTTATTTGATGCAATATTTAAAAAATTGCACCTGTGTGAAAAACTTTGGTGCCTTTTGAGTCAAGCACAGTTGTTGACTTAAGCACGAGGGTTGTAATGACCCCTCCTTCCTGGCCTGTGTGTGCGCGCGTGTGTGTGTGTGTGTGTGTGTGTGTGACCCATGTGACCCCAATTGGCTGACTGTTCAGTGTGCAACTGTAGGGGTCAATAGGTTGTGCTACAAACAGACATTCCGTGCAAAATCAGACAGACAAACATACACACACGGCTGTTCTTGGGAGCGGCTAGCACTGCTCAAAAAAGGAATTCAGAATGGCGTAAAAAAACAACCGGGACCCAGGTAAATTACGTCAGACATTGGTGCTCAATTGGTGCAATGCAGTTATTATTTAGTCTGAAAAATATATGAAGATACAAAGTTTGTGCCTAGACGATATCTTCCACAGTGGTTCTCTTGTGGCTTTGGCCAGATTTAAACCGTGAAAAGTTGCCGCTGCACACCTGGGGAGGCATTTTCACCTAATGAAACCTGAGATCAATAGAAGAGCTCTTTCCTCTCATATATATAGTGCATGTACACGAGGGAAATAAAGCATTATTTTTCATCCTCAAATGTATAATGGATATCATTCTTCATTTAATGGTTAGTTCAATTCCACGTTTGCCGCTGAGGGGAAATATTTCTTTGGAGGACGACGTCCCAAGTATTAGGAAAAATGATAAGTTATGGACACGAAAAAAGCATTAGGCAAGAAGGTGTCATCTGAAAAAATGATGGGGGTCTGCCAGTCCTCAACGTTCATTTAACTCAGTGTGAAAAACCTACAGCCAAATGGACCTGTAAGGGTCTGCACTGTGCACACAGAACCTACAGCCAAATGGACCTTTAAGGGTCTGCACTGTGCACACAGAACCTACAGCCAAATAGACCTTTAAGGGTCTGCACTGTGCACACAGAACCTACAGCCAAATGGACCTTTAAGGGTCTGCACTGTGCACACAGAACCTACAGCCAAATGGACCTTTAAGGGTCTGCACTGTGCACACAGAACCTACAGCCAAATGGACCTTTAAGGGTCTGCACTGTGCACACAGAACCTACAGCCAAATGGACCTTTAAGGGTCTGCACTGTGCACACAGAACCTACAGCCAAATGGACCTGTAAGGGTCTGCACTGTGCACACAGAACCTACAGCCAAATGGACCTGTAAGGGTCTGCACTGTGCACACAGAACCTACAGCCAAATGGACCTTTAAGGGTCTGAAACTGTGCACACAGAACCTACAGCCAAATGGACCTTTAAGGGTCTGCACTGTGCACACAGAACCTACAGCCAAATGGACCTTTAAGGGTCTGCACTGTGCACACAGAACCTACAGCCAAATGGACCTTTAAGGGTCTGCACTGTGCACACAGAACCTACAGCCAAATGGACCTTTAAGGGTCTGCACTGTGCACACAGAACCTACAGCCAAATGGACCTTTAAGGGTCTGCACTGTGCACACAGAACCTACAGCCAAATGGACCTGTAAGGGTCTACACTGTGCACACAGAACCTACAGCCAAATGGAACTGTAAGGGTCTGCACTGTGCACACAGAACCTATAGCCAAATGGACCTGTAATAGGGTCTGCACTGTGCACACAGAACCTACAGCCAAATGGACCCTTAAGGGTCTGCACTGTGCACACAGAACCTACAGCCAAATGGACCTTCAAGGGTCTGCACTGTGCACACAGAACCTACAGCCAAATAGACCTTTAATAGGGTCTGCACTGTGCACACAGAACCTACAGCCAAATGGACCTGTAATAGGGTCTGCACTGTGCACACAGAACCTACAGCCAAATGGACCTGTAATAGGGTCTGCACTGTGCACACAGAATCATCATCTCTGAGTATTATATCACATAATACACTATAATTAAAAATAGGGAAAAAATGACATTTACATGTTAATCTACTCCACTGGCCACAACTTGACATTTTAAATCAAGAGCTCAAGTTTAGAAGAAAAGACAGAGGAGACAGAGGCACGAGGGGAGGAGAAAAGACCAGATACTGCAAGAAAAGAGGAGAGAGGAGAGGAGAGAGGAGATAAGAGAAGAGCTGGAGCAGTGAGAAGAGCAGCAGTCACTTCAGGTGCAGCCTCTTATCAGAAGCAGAAAGACAGAGAGAGAGAGAGAGAGAGAGAGAGAGAGAGAGAGAGAGAGAGAGGGGCATAGAGAGAGGGGCATAGAGAGAGAGAGAGAGAGAGAGAGAGAGAGAGAGAGAGAGAGAGCGCGAGAGAGCGAGAGAGACCTTTCTTATGTAATCTGTGATTTCATTCAGCCTCCGTATCAGATGATTGTCTGGGAGAAGAAAAAGCCATTTTGAAGGGAAGGGGAACGGGCCGCGTGAAAAGGGATCGTCTCCCCGGCAGCTCACCCTTCCATGTCGAACCAGCCGCATGGCACGGAAGGTCAGCGGAATTATTGGGTGCCGGGGGTGCGGGGAGTGGGTGGCTGCATGGTGCGGCACAAGACAATGATACGGCCTTAACCCTCATTTGGAGGTGCCATTTCCCCACCTGACCCCCCTGCTAAAGTGTTATTTTTCCGTGTTATGAAATGTGATAGCTCTCTGGTGAAACAGGAGTCTCTTGGTTAAGGAGGTAATACTCACCCGGTACAGAGACTATATATACGCCGCCACCCCATGTGTAAACAGGCGGCGTTGTGCAGGCTTGCCGCACCGCGCCACGCGGACAGTTCAATCAGGGTGTAAACAGCGTCCATTAAACCGCTTGGCTAACGGCAGCCGCACACGCGGCAGAAGCCGAGATTGCACTGTTTGGGGGAGATGATGATAATGTCTTTGTGGATTTCACCTAAACATGTCAGTTTGAACCAAGGGCAGTGTAAGTGTCATATAACCTGTTCTGGCTCCTGCTCTCCCTCTCAGCACCATGGAGGGTACTTCCACACAGGAGAGTTGTGAATATACCGTGAATATACCGTTAAGTACAATGTTTGTGCTTTACTTGAGTATGTCAAATATTCAGTACTTCCACTACTCCACTACATCTCAGAGGAAATTATTGAACTACAGTTATTTGACAACTTTAGTTACTAGTTACTTTGTAGTTTAAAGTTTTTGATTTACACATTACTCACTTCAGCCCTATATACATTTTGACACATGCGACACATTGTGAGCTTGTAGATCTGCTATTTTCAAAATTTCAAAATATTTGTATGCATTTGAAAACGTGAGTACTTTTGGTTTAGTACATTTCTATATTGCAGTATTGATACTTTTACTTAAGTAAACCATTTGAGAACGTTTCTATCTTACTGCTCTCCCCTCAGCACCAGGAGGGCAGTGTATGGCTCGTAGACCCATATAAGCGAGCAACCTCCATCATGTTTGTGTAACAGAGCAAAACAAGAAATGGAAGACGAAGAATGTGGAACAACGTTCTATTGTATATGCTCTGTTGTATGACGGGGAAAACAATGTGGGTCATCTGAGCAGCAGAGGAGACAATATATTCACCTAACACTGTAACACATGCACAGTGGTCGCTCTGCCACTGATCTCTAATGACACTTATTGTACTGATTGCGCTGTGGACAGTGAATTTTCTTTGCATTGCACCGATTGTAGCCTGAGGCCTCATTCACACGTATCAAACACCAATCAAGCAAATGTTTGGTAGTTTTTTGGGGCCACCACAATGCTTTTCCAATGGGAGTCACATGGTTTGATCAAACATTTGTGTTTGATTGCTGATTGCTGGTGGTGTTCTGCCCCACCACCCTCATAAAAAAAAAGTTTGGTCAAACCATGTGACTCTCATTGGAAAAGCATTGTGGTGGCCCAAAAAAACCAAAAAAACAACCAAACATTTGCTTGATTGATCTAATTCAAAGCTCTACCTCCTGAGCCACTTTGAATCTGGGTCTGGAGGCTATACTGTCACTGTGGATCATGAACTAGTCTCAAATGTTCAAGTAAGCTGAGTGCAAAGAAAAAAAACAATGAAGTTCTACAAAGTGACTATAGGAATCTAGGTGTCAGGACACACAGGATAATTTAAAACAACAAGCAATCATTTATAACACACACAGAGTAGAGCAAGAGGAATAATATTATTCCATGGGCCAAGCATCATGTTTGAGAGGCCTATACTTGTCCAGCAATTACAAAGTCAATTTTTACATCTTCATTGGCATTAATAAGTAAGGTGGGGTGCCTAATGCTTCATTAATTTGATATTCTATTTTCATTAATGTAAAATGATGTGAGCGGATTCCTGAATAATTCAGAGTCAAAGCGAGCCGGGTGCAATATCCAATGTAAATCAAATGTGGAGGAGACAGAGGGGCTAATCAGACAGAGGGGCTAATCAGACAGAGGGGCTAATCGCACTGCATAAGAGGTTGCATTTGATTGTGCTTCTATTAATAACAACCCTGTATTACTTTATTCATAACCCCGCTGGTCATTCCATTCCATTCTGAAATCCAATGTTGTGCTTAATGTCTTGTGAGAAAGAGTCAGTAATTTGTCCTGTGGGTTATGATTTTATATGGTCGTTCAGCTCAGTAGAGGGAGGGCACTTCATACAGTAGAGGAGAGGACAGGAGGTGATCACTGAGCTGGCATTTGCTTTTATTTATTTATTTATTTTGGGAGTGATGTTCAGCATCTTGGTCTGCTCTCAGCAGCTCCATCTAGGGGAGCGGAGAGGCACCTGTAAGCCTGTGGGTTAAGGAATTTCCTTCTCTCACATCCTCTGCAGATGAAAACGGAATAATAATAGTTAAAAAAAAAAAGGGATGATATGTTTTCCAGGCGGCTCTGGGACAAATCAGCACTTTTACTTGTTTCGTTGCCATCTTTTTACCTTTTGATGTGCAGGCACACGAGGACACGCGACTACAGACTTGAGGCTTGAACATATACGTAGACTGACCCAGGGTTCTTTGGATAATGAGTGCCCAGAGGGCTGTGGCATGGACATGCTATCCTCATTCGAGGGGGTCAGACAGACAGACAGACCGATTAAGAGAGAGAGGTGTTGGGGTTGTCACCTCGGGGCCTCCACCCATGCACACAGGGAGCGGAGGAGGTGCCCTATTGCCCCCCTCCTTCCGCGAGCAGGCCCTGCCATCATTCAAAGCAGATGGCATTTTTGATTTTCCTTAATGTGTCAGGCCTTATTTTTTTGGAATGCAGCCTCTGGCACTGGCCCTGGGTAGACTAGTTATTAGGCATGTGTATGCTTATAACTTAGCCAAACCACCGAGGGTTTGGACACTGCAGCCCTGAAGCCTCAAACAGGAGGTTTCCCTT
Source organism: Protomyctophum bolini (assembly GCF_963924005.1). Classification (NCBI taxonomy): domain Eukaryota; kingdom Metazoa; phylum Chordata; class Actinopteri; order Myctophiformes; family Myctophidae; genus Protomyctophum; species Protomyctophum bolini. Next base: position 18,088,906 of record NC_137862.1, on the reverse strand, counting down.
TTCTCTCTCTGTCTGTCTGTCAGTTCACTAAGCAGTGCATATAGAAGGAAACAGAAACGTGTGAACATAACTAAATACAAGACCTCTGCAAAAACACTGCTGTGGCTTTATACCAAGCACTGTGGACATTATAGGAACCCAAAGGTGTTGTAAGTGATGTAAGTGAGTGTGTGTGTGTGTGTGTGTGTGTGTGTGTGTGTGTGTGTGTGTGTGTGTGTGTGTGTGTGTGTGTGTGTGTGTGTGTGTGTGTGTGTGTGTTATTTATATAACATTAAATACAAGTTAAAGCTCTAAATGCTGTCTGTCTCCTGATTGGATAAGAGTGGTATCCCAACCTGAACATGTACTGTTTGCTAAAGTAAAGAGAAAACGATCTTTGAGTGTTTGTTCAGTAAACCCTGTTACTGAACAAACACCCACCCACAGCTTTTTAACACTTAATTCAATGTGTTTTTAATTTAATTTTAATTCCGCCACCTTAGATAAGATAAGATAAGATCTTTATTTGTCACTGTATGAGCCATACAATGACATTTAGTTTAGTGCAACCATAACACAGTAGTATCAACAAAGGGAAAGAAATGAAAAGAAAGAAAGAAACACTGATGGGGCAACTTCATGGCATAAACTGTTAGTCATAATCAGTTGTGATTATAATCATCATAAGGTGGCATAATCACGCCACCTTTAAGCAATCAGCATTCCCATTTCCAATTGGGTTAACCTGTAGATAAATACATTCTAGTGCATATATCGCACCTCTAAATGTGTCCGTCACATCATACCATGTAGTGTAGTGTGTTGTGTTGTGGTAGAATCATAGGTAACTTGAGGCTCCATCTGTATTCAAAGTGCTCAATTACAATGACAGAATACAACTCCAGGGCCCCAAGCAGTAAAATCCTCAGTGTTCATGTATCCATGTGTAACTCAGAGACAAGCCAAACCTTACAGTACACGTGTTAGTCTCAGAGTTGCATTATAACACTCAGGGTTTACCAGTGTACACCCCTACATGTCACAACAGACCACACTGACAAACACAAACACGTATACAGCACATCTACCAGTTTTCTGCTACGTGTGAGATAATTAGCAAGCACAGCTGACTCCTTCAGCCCCCCCCCCCCATCGTTTCTCTGCTAATAGGGGCGTGAGTCCCACTTATTAGACGTGATTATCCACCCTGGGCACTATGTAGATTAGCTTTATTACATCCTTCAAACCGGTTACTCTGCTATTTGGACAGAAAATGTAATTCAATGATGTCTTAGATATAAATCTGCATTTTACACAGAGCAGAGTCCCACTCACACAGCACCGGTTATGACAGCTGGGCTGATTAAACTATCAGGCTGACGAGAGAGAGTCATCGCCCCACGTCGCTCCCCCCGCAGGAAGACAGGCGCAAGTACAAAGCCTTTCCTCTTATTAGAGAGAAAATCCCCCTGAATAGCCAACGGTGGGGATATGGTAATGACCTCTCCATCAGGGCTATGATGCATGGTTGTACGCACGCACGCACGCATGCACGCACGCACGCACGCACGCACGCACGCACGCACGCACGCACGCACGCAGCACTTTTACTATGACTATAATGCACGAATAGCGCACACGTGCATCAGGCTCATATATTGGAAGTTGCAGGCCCCCGGGGCCCCCACCAACCACTGACCACTTTTACACAATAAAGAATATGCACACACACATACACATACATTCAAACACTGTTTTTGAAGAAACCTTGTTGGTTCACTGAAATATGTATACCGGTAGTATAGAAATGGCACCTGAAACGGCCACCTTACTGGTTGGTCCTCAGCCTCAGCATCCTAGCATTACTGACAGCCATCATGCTTGCCACCACACAGCCTATATACCTAGTTGACTGGGAAAGATAGAGGGGTTGGGTTCCTCGTCACCTCATCGTCGAACCTGATGCCTGTCGGGGGTTTGGGAGACACGGTCATGACCCCTCCTTCGCGACACCCGTCTACCTGTTTTTGTTATTTATTCCAGTCTTTTAGTATGTGTGTGGTGAGCTTGGTGTGTTTTGCTTTTTGTACGCCTGTCTATTCATACACGTCCCCCGCTCTCGCTCTCTCTCTGTCTCTCTCTGCACACCTGGCTATCTTAAAGTCTCCACAACGCTACAAGTACCCTGCGCCAACAGCCAGTCTTCCCCACAATGTTGAGCCATTCACAGTTTTGACAATGTGCCACGTTCATACACTGATGCCAGTCAGTTACGCCAGTCTGCATGCCAGTTTGTATGTTTGCTTGCTTGCCAGTTAGTCTAATATACCATGTTTTGTTCTGTCTTCAGGATTACCTGCATGCGTTGCCAGTTTGCCAAGCCACCACCTGGATAGCCACCTTCAGCCTGCTGTCCCTTAACCCCATGGTCTTAATGAAGCTTATTGTCACCTACGTACAGTATATGCTTGCCTGTCAGAGTCAAAATATGGCCCTTGAGGAAAAATGTATTGGGGAACCCTGTTAGGGTTTGAGGTAGGTTGTCAGTCTAATGACAGTCGAACCAATAGTATGTCTAAACTAAAGCCTGTACCCCCCAAAACGTTTTCTAGCTAAAACAGAAAGAATATATATATCAGATGCGGTTTAGACAGGAACCTCTTGTCAGGAACACCTCTGTGTTGGACCCTTATGCAGAATAACCCAGGCAACAACGACTTGCACTCAAACACTCCTTTATTTTACTCAGAAAACCCTCCCAGGGCAATATAACATAAACTTACAATCTCGGGAAACAAAGCATTATAATCGAGCAACCTAAACAATAACACAGAGTCCCTAATATACCTCCAAACTCATTAACCAAAGTCTCTTCAGCCTAGAAGCACAGGTGGACACAGTCTCACAATCAGCCAGGGGAAGGGAGGCAACAGAGGGGCAAAGTCAGGGAGGCGACCCGGCATGGCACACTCGGGGCAAGAGTGTGACAACCTCATTATCGGGTGTTGAAAAGGAGACAATGTGAAACCATCTTCCAAGATGGAAATCTTTGAAAAAGCTCTGCGTCCCATCTCCATGTAAACAAGCAATACGGAGAATCCGTATAAAATGTGTGAATGTACACAAACGGGTGTGATGAGGAAGTAGAACAGAATTCCATGCATGTCTATAGTGGTGCACAGGAGCGGGGATTGAACCACAGTCTCCAACTCGCCAGACCGACGCACATGAATACATGAAACTAACTTACATCATTGTACATTGTCATGATGTAACAAGTCGAATTTGCACATAACGTAAATTCTCCATTCATTGTCAATAGGAATTTAATTTGTGTAGGACAAAAACACTGATGTGCTCAGACATGTGACGTAAATTCTCCATTCATTGTCAATTGTGTAGGACAAAAATCACTACACTAATGCTGTAGCTGAATATAGCGCCCCTCAAAAAGTGAGAATGCAACGTGACTTTGCCGTTTTCTCTACAGACCGCTGACGTGTAAATGTGGCCTAAGAGACTCCCTTTTTGCCATGAGTCAATTCAGGCAACACTTCAGGAATCACTGTTCCTTTGGTTGGACTAGCAGGATTAGTTGCACATGGGTAATTAAGTAGCCTATATAACCCAAATATTGGCTCGCCTCCAACACTGACGCCAACCATTTGATTAGGAGCTGGCGGTAAACAGCCTGCGTGTGTGCTGTCTGAGAGGATAAATGCAGGGTCCCTTTCCTTAAGGGTGCAGGCTATTCCTGTGGACCAGTGCCCACAGGTGAGCTGCGAGGGAATTACAGGTGGGCTACCAAACAATTAGTGAAACACTAAGATGTTAATGATAATATTACTATAAAGGGATATAATAAACATGCTCTAAAAATGCACGTGGCTCACCGACTTGGACTGACTGGACTCTGATCCTGCAGACTCCCCCCGCGCCCTCCACACACACGTGCACGCCCGCACGCACGCATGCACACACGCACGCACACACAAAGCAGAAAGGGTTGCCTGCATGCACACTCCTAGATTTATCCATTAAGTGGCCCCGTTTATAGGAAAAGTGCTAAAAGTAATTTTCCCCAGACATTTCCTGGGGCCCCCTAGCGACCAAGTCCCATGGTCTGGAGAGCCAAGGAAATTCACCAGATATGTGAGCATGTGCATGCGCCACACGCACGCACGCATGCACGCACACGCGCACACACACACAGGCATATGTACGCACACACTCATTACATGCACACACTGAGAGACACACTCCTTCACACTTATCTCTCTCATTCCCCTTATCCAGCTGAATATGATGACTGGCTTTAGGAGTGACCTCCGGCAGAGGACAAGGCCCTGCGCGTGCGCGCGCGCGCGCGTGCGTGCGTGCGTGCGTGTGTGTGTGTGTGTGTGTGTGTCTCTCTGCTCCATCCCCCTCTCCAGTCTCTTTCTTCTCTGTCCCACAAAGTGAAGAGAAGGGAGTGATGACCTTGCTGTGGGTCTGGGAGCTGAATGAGCTAACATCTTGTCACAGACCAAAACAGGCTGTTTGTTTGGCCAAACGATTGTATCCGTTGGCGTTGGATAGCTTGGGCCTGCCCGATCGAAGCAGACATAAAGCCCGGGAGGGAGGACTTTTAATTTGAAAATTAAGTAGGCAAGCCTGGTTGAAATATGTCTGCATTTGTGCAGGTGGGAGCTGCACCTCTTACCAGGATGCTTATCAGCATCTCTGCCTCAACAAAGAGGACAGGGGGCCGTGTGTGTGTGTGTGTGCACACACACATGTGTGCGCGTCTGCTAAGCATGAGGTGTGAAGCAAAAAAACAAAACAATGAAGCCTCTCAACGGGCCCCTGTGCCAATAACTATGGGTATATGTTTACGATTTCTGAGGAAGCAAATTAACTTTAAGGGCTTCTCACTGGCGCGTCATCTCTGGGACAGGATTTAAAATTCATTATCTTCCCAGTTATCCAAATCCACGCTATACGCTTCAGACAGAGACACACACACACAAAAATACGCGCAAATGAGCAAACACGTCTGTTTCTCCCGCCGAGACTGCGTGTGTGCGTGCGTGAGTGAGGAGCTCTCCAAACAAAAGCTGGCATCTCCCGTGGCCTGCACAAATGTTTGTCTAATGTAAACCACGGTATAGGAGCATCTAATTAGGACTGTCAGCCTGCATGTGGCGGAGAAATCTCAACCAACTGTCATCGGATCGAGATCACTCACAATCAACGCAGAAGAGGAAAAGACACAACAGAGGAGGGAGGGAGAGGAGCCGACGGCTGGGAACCTGGGACCAGAGCAGGGTTATTGGCTCTAGGCACAGCAGCCATATTGGACAGATATTGGGCCTTTTACGCTTTCTTATACTTCCTTCACAGGTCTTACCAATGACACTAATGAAGGCTCTGTTCCATTCAAGTCAAACAGAGTGAGGGCGCTGATGTTGTGCATGTTGGCTCCCTAGAAACACAGCTTCACCAGTGAGTGTCAAAGTGTGGTGCAGGGATGTTATGGGGTGGTTATGAGGGGGGGTGAAATTAAAATAGTTTGAGAACCACCGTGCTACACTAAATGTAATGTGCATTGTCATCCTAATACGTGAGAGACCATGATTATTCAATTACTTTTTTCATATATAGTTTTTAAATTTGTTTTATTCATTATAATTGCTGGAAAGTGCTGGAATGTAGCTTTAGCTTTAAGGGTTGAAGTGTATACAGTGTGTACAGCCACATATACTGTAGCACAGAAGATGCAGGGTGGTTGAATCCTGCATGCACACAGTCATAATGTACTGCTGCACGTCCTCACAAGCATAAACACTCACACACCCAATGATGTATTAGGTCTCCACTTTGTGAGGGAGTGGGTTGCGGGCACTATACTGGAACGCCCCAGTGTTTTCAAAGGAGGGAGAAAGGTCAGGGTGACCTCAGCGCAGAGGCCGCTGTGAGGCTCATTAAAAACCTACACACTCATACTACACCGAGACCAGGCTGCTCCCGGATGACAGCTCTCTGTTAGCAAAGACCAAGTGTTTGTTGAGACAGATCGTTGACTCTCACTGTTTTCAAATGATTCACTCCGTATAGCCTACACTGGAGGCTCTGAAAATGAGTCGACTTCAATGCACACTTCCGTTTCACGTGGAACCAAATGGATGCGCAGCGCACTCTACATACAGGTCCATTTGGTTACATTTGTACACTCTGAAGGGCTACATTAACACTCTAGATTTTGCAGAATATAGGGAAATGGGGTCAAACCACAGGCCAAGGTGCGTGCAAACCATCCTCCCTGTGTGTCAGTGGATGGATATGTGAACCGGGGCAAAAGCACCAAAGTTGTTTTTCCACCTACCTAAAAGCTGTGATTTGCTTCACGTAAACAACAACAACAACAATAGCAGGCAGATTCTCCCTTGTATTAAACAACACACTGAGCTCAAGGGCTGCTCATAACATCTCATTATAGTTAATGAGCGCTGTGTGTTTACAATGTGTAGCGCTATAGAGCTAGCAGTGTTTACCCATCCCCGCCGCTCGGCACTGATCACTCAGCACACCCCCAAAACAAAGGAGGAGTTGTTTAGCCATGGGGTTGCGTCTCTTCTCTCTTCCACTCCGGTTCACAGGGCTCCGTCTATGGCGCTAACATGCCATCTCCAAATCCTCCTCATCGCGGAATCCCCACCAAATGTGGTAACAAAACCATATAATTACCACTAAATTAAACACCGTCGAGGATGTATCACCCTCTGGCATAAACACGTATCTGCAAACCCCAAACAGACTGTGAGGACCTCAAAATTAAAGTAAGCCGCTATGTAAAAAAAATAAAAAAGCATTTTGCACATGGTGTACTAGTAGGTATGCACCAACAAAGCGCCAAGTGTAGGGCTGTCTTTATTGGCTGTCTCCAGCTGGATTCAATCAGTCACAGTACACCGTCCTCCCGGTGCCACAGGAGGGGTCTGCAGGGGCCGCCTTGCCCACACCTGGATGTCCCGTCACAACGCCAGAGATGACTGCACACTCAGGAGACAAGTGTGAAAACATGTAACAGTATCCTGGAACCCCTCCTCACGCTGGAGGAGCATCTGGCAAATCAAGTAGAGGGATCAGGGTTGACTAGTTCTGCCTGGACATTTGATGGGATCCTCTGCTTGCGTTTATTGTTCCCGTGACTTTCTCAACCTCGACTCTGAGAGCGCTCAAATGGAGTAGATTTGAGTCGACGCTCGTGTCTTTGTAGCGCACCAATTCGGTGAGAGTCCAAGGTATGATGAAACCTTTCCATGCCATGTATATTTGCTTCAGTATTATACATTGTTTGATGCATGGAATGGCCATCTGTTAAATATGAAAACAACCTTTATAGGATGGAGGAAGGAAATAAGAAAAAGCAGGAGAGTGGAGGAGAGTTCTGCATGACTCACCTCTCCTCTCTCTTAATAAATCAATGTGTCGTGTGCACGGTGGCATGAGGCATTGATTGAGTCCTGTGTCGAGCCCGTGTTAATCTCTGATTAACATCTGGGAGTGATCTAGGGGAGAGTGTGTGGCAGTGCCGGGGCCCTCCGTGGCGCGCAGGGCCATGAAACATCCAGGCGTGTAATAACATTTTATTTACAAAAGGGCCCACTGGGCACTCACGGAACCTGTGCCAGTACTGCCAAACTAGGAGGAGACAGCTGCAATTCACTTGAGTGCATTATATAAGCCATGCAGTCCAAGGTTGTGTACCGGTAATAATGTTGTTGTTGGTGGGTTTCTTTAAGACAAACATCTTAATTCGGAGTGATGCGGTAAAGCAGTGGTGGAAGTATTCAAGTATAAATCATATAGTGCGACTACATTTTCGGAAATAGTCAGAAAGTTTCAGAGACAGGGAACATAACAGATATCCAAGCTGCGCTTGTAGAAAGGCTAGTTGAATTAGTGGATAACTCATAACAATATTAATATTAATATTAATATTAATATTAGTAACAATAACAATAATAACAACAATAATAATAATAAATGTGTGTACTGTAGCTAACCCCCTGCTCCCTTCCTCATCCACTCAGTGCCATGCCTAATGTACATGCACTGTCATAGCAAAAATAGCATACGGTAATCTAAAAGCTGAGTGAGCTTGTAGATCAGCCAGCGACACCGCCTTACGACAACCTCTAAAGCATGCAGGCTTCATCCAACCCAGGCCCTTCCATCTGTCTGTAGCACAACCCATATTGCCTCCCCCATCCCTCCCTCCCTCCCTCTCCGGCATCAGGGCCGAGGCAGGACTGTATTTCAAGGAGGAATGCGAGGCATGCAGACCGCAACGCCCATCCACTCCTCTTAAATCAATGGTGCATTTAGCCCCGGCCGTCACTGAAACCCGCTCGGATCAAAATCAATACAACACAGTATTTCAGCATGCGGCCGGCGAAGCCCAGAAAAAAAAGGGGGGAAAAAAGGGAAACACAAACTTATACCAAACATTAAATCATTAACATGTGGAGAGTGACAGCGATGTTGGCAACAGTAAATATGTGTACACTGCAAGTGTATGCCGAGTGTAATGTAAGCACGGTGCATATAGCACACACATCTGTGTGTGTGTGTGTGTGTGTGTGTGTGTGTGTGTGTGTGTGTGTGTGTGTGTGTGTGTGTGTGCGCGCGCGTGCGTGTACAACTCTCCCAGTCAGAAAACACAATTTCTGGTCATTATAAGTCATAACGGACAAGGTTTCTCAGCCAGATATTAGCAGGCTATAGCGGTGCATTGGTTGCAGTGTTTATATGAGCAGGGCTACAATGAATGCACACGTGTGGAATATTATGAAAATATATACGGCTCAATTCATATTCATTGTCACCGCGGACTGACAGCTTATCTGAATAATCTCCACTTTATGCATGTGTGAAAATACCACCTATGGGTTTGACCCGTCGAACCCTTGGGGGCTCAGAGGAAAAGCATCATTTATTTGTTATTGTGAATTTGCCAGGCAAAACTATCTGGGAATAATATTCCAGGTCAAAATGCCATTTGTTTTGCAAGGATATGTTAATTTTAATAGGCAAAAATGGCAGCCTATACAAGCTAGTTGTGTGCGTGTGCTAATATCGTGTTGACATGCGTGGAAGAGAAGTACAAAACGGCACACTCACAAACACATATGCTGACTGTACATATGTAGGCACACACACACACACACACACACACACACACACACACACACTTAAACTAAACTAAACAAAGGCCTTCACAGGACTACTTGTCCTCATTCTGAATGATAAATGAATTACGCCAAAATTATATATTTAAATGACTTACTTATGCCCTTTGTATAATGTGCTTTATAAAATAACCAGTAGAATTATAAACAGCTCTTTTCCCAGATTAAATTGCTCAGTTGCTCTCATGTCCAACACAGCTAATCGGTGTGAGCTCGGCACAACAGTGGCAGTTTAGAGACCAACACTAAAAAATAGAGCCTTTTCTTCAGCTAATCATAGCATATCGTATTTAAAATATTCAAAGTGTCAACAATGGAGAGATATAAACAAACCCTTTCAACCGTGTGCCCGCAGACAGCGGAGTATACAGAGCCAGTGATTTTTAGGGGAAAAGAGGTATTTTCTTTCTGTCTCTTCTTACCGACTCATTTTTAATGAATATATGCAAAGGTCCATTAGACCATAAAAACACACAGACACCAAGCCCTCTTCTCCACTCACCACAACATGGGGGGAGAAAAAACAAGCTACCAGTATTGCTTTCAATAACAGCTATGCCTTTCAAAATGCTTTGGTGTCCCGTGAAATTACCATATGAGAGGCTATTTTCAACTTGACAAAATTTCCGTGCATTTCCACTAGAGTTCAGCCCACGCCTGTGATGGCAGCAAAATGAAAAGGCTGCCTTTACTTGTTGCTCGCAATTAAGGGCCCAGTGGAAGAGAGAGAGAGAGAGAGAGAGAGAGAGAGAGAGAGAGAGAGAGAGAGAGAGAGAGAGACAGCCGGGGCAGTTTAACATTTCATAGGGGCTGTAATTATTCTTTAACTGTTAGAGAGTGCTGTCCCCTAGGAACCAATTACTTGAAAAGCGCTCATCACACACGAGATATATACAAACAAATCCTTCAAGCACAAAGTAAATGTTTAAACATGAAAAAGGGGACGAGCTGAGGAACCCATAGCAATCAGTTTTGGAGGGCTGCTAATTACTAATAAGAGCAGCAACCCCCGTAGTGTTAGATAATTATGACACCGACTGTAGCACCTCAAACACACACCCAGGGCCCTCCGGCTGGTTGCAGCCATGGCACTGATGATCAGTGAGGGAGAGGGTTTGGCCAGACTTTGGTCAGGTCTCTGCAACCTAAGCCCCTGCAAAAGAAGATATCAGGCCACGTGAGCACTTTAAATGTATTATAAAAAAATATGGCTATATGAACATAGCACATCTACAAGTTCGCAGTGTGTCACGCAGGGGTCATCAATATGTCCGGAGAAAATTGTGTCCGTGTCAAAAACTCTGTCTTGTCTGTGCCACATTTTTTATTTTATTTTTTACACACAGTATAAGTCTCCAGATTTTCTTCAGAATATATATGTATGATGGCACTTATTTACTATGGATCCTGATTGGATATAATAGAGATTATGTGCAAGCATAAAGTGAGTGGCAAAGTGAGTTTATCAGTTAATCAGACTTCTGTTTGGATCTACTGGCTGTCAAGGCCAGAACGCATTCGCCCCTCCGTAGGCGTTCCCGCACAACTTACGGTTACGGGTATGATGATGATGTCACGTGCATTCCCTCTATAGTAGGTATCCGAACTGGAAATGTATGTAGCATAGTTAGGCTACAACAGCATGGGCAGTACAGTAGGCTACACCAGCTGATGCCAATACAGGAATAAATTGCAAATCTATCAGACCCAGTTGAGTGTACAGTATATTACACAATGAACGAGTACATGACTTATTACAACACATGTTATCTCTCTCTCTCTCTCTCTCTCTCTCTCTCTCTCTCTCTCCCTCTCTCTCCCTCTCTCTGTCTCTTACTCTCTCTCTCTCTCTCTACATCCGCTTGGCCGCTTGTTGTTCAGCTCATCCAATCGATGTCCGCCGGTCTTGTCTTTAATGTCCTACCACGTCGGGCCGTCTTTAAATGCTGGCTAATGCCCGGGAAACATCCAGGCCCTTAGTGATTGCACTGTAAATGTAATTTATTCCTCGCTCATGCAAGCACTTGAGCTAAACGATTAGGGGCTATAGCTGAGGAGTATAGCATGCTCTGTCTGCCACTGTCTGCCAGAAACCTTGTATCTCCATAGTTCTACTTTTTGTTTCATACATTATTGCTAGATCATCCTTTATCCATTTAAGCTCTATTTTAATGCATTAAGTGACAGTGTCACACAAATAGCCCATGTACAAGTTCACAGCGATTTGCGATGCAACATGCTATGAGCTTGGAGCCTTATGGATCGGTTATTGTCTCCACCAGGCCAAAGGCATGGGGAGAGAGTATGTTTTGCACGATCCATGCCAAACTGTTCACACACACACTCCCTGGATGCCAACAATGAACCTCTGCCCCAAATATTCCACAGCGGCCTGTTATAGCGCCACCATGAGGCCGATTTTGGCAAAACACATTTCTGTAGATTGCTCGTACACATTTTATCCATACAACATCACACAATTCGGTATACACTATCTCCGTAGTCATGTGATCAACACGGATCTGCACCATTTCCCATCTTCCATCCTGATTGGCTAGATTGGCTTCCAAAGCTCACATGATTGGTGCGTTTCAAACAAAATGCCACAAATCACAAAACAGTATTATTTCCATACATTTCCACTAGGCCGAGGACGACATGTCACTAATTTCTTTCTCCACTATAACAGGGCAATTCCTGTTTTTACCTATAACTGCATCGATCTCTGTACATTGTGTACAACTTTGTATGCTCACTCCCTAGAGGCCATGGAAAAACATGTCCCCTGCATCCCTCCACATCTGCCACCATGAGGCAGATTTCTGCAAAACACATTTATATTAGTTGTACAGATTTCATCCAAATCTCACGCAAATCGGTACTCATGATCTCTATGTGATCAAGACGATTTTGTTGGATTTATCAGATTCTACACTGATTGGCTAAGATTGCCTTGCAAAGTTTTCAGGAGTGGCCCATTTTGTACAAAATGCTGTAAATGTCTTGCTCATCCAGAATTCTATCCTCAGAGATGCTATGAGTGATCTGGCTCTGCATTTCCAGAACAAAATGAAGAAAATTGTTGCAAAAAATGTTCATATTACTCCTAAACATTTTGCCAAACATCACACACACTCATATCCTCCTGGTGCCCAGAAGGGCACATTTTCTAGTTTTCACTATTTTTGAAAGATTAGTCTTTTGCCTATATTCCATGCCTAAATTAGGGACACCAGGTTGAAAGTGGTCTGTGGGTTTTATAAATACTTAACCAAAGAAAGGCATCATCAACCGTTTTTGGGATATACAAGGTTTCCACCCAACAGCGATGATAAGATTAATATTGATTGAGTGTATAGCTTGTTAACTGTTGCTGACAGAAGAGGGGCGTGCGAGGAGATGGTGTGTGCAGGAGAAGAAAGGACACCATGTTGAGCTGTACAGTGTTGTCTGTTCTGTTCTGTTCTGTTCTGTTCTGGATAAACACTAGACCGGGTCGGTCTGGTTCAGCCTGGAACTCCACAACAATTTCACAGGAATTTTAATTCGTTTTTCAGTTCCAAAACCAAACTGCCTGGGGCTAGGTACTGTCTCATATACCTCTCTCTCTCTCTCTCTCTCTCTCTCTCTCTCTCTCTCTTGGGTTGGAAGCGAGTTAGCAGGATGTATCTACTGTACAGTATATGCAGCACGTGCGTGACTGTCTCTCATAAAACATGATCATCAGGTACTATGATTATACTATAGGAAGATTTTTAAGTGTAAAAAAGTGTTAGAATTATGTTTTTATAATTACCTATAGGCCTACCTGGTTTTAGCCTTAGCACCACCCACCTGAACTTAAGTCTCGCCCACAGCTGTTGTATGATAATGGGGGAGGGGTTATATAGCCAGGGGAAGGGTTAGGGTTATGATGACACTAAAGTGGAATATTTCGATTGGGCCTTTTGACGCAAAGGCTTTCAGGAAGAAACCAAAATACACATACAAAACAGAAAAGGTCTGTTCATTTCTTTGTGTCATCACTTCCGATTTCACTTCTCTCTCTCCTGATTAGATCAAATTATCCCGACGTGAAAATGCATTTGCTGGATGACCACAAAGAGCTAGAGAGCCATGGAGAGCCCTGTAACTGAACAAACACTCCATAACAATGAGTGTTTTCAGAATATAGAGATATTTAACACACATTTAATACAGAAATCACTTAACCTTTACCCTACCTTTAATGATCGGCTATTATTATTCATTTGACTGCATATTCCACTGAATTCCAGGGGTAACATAAAGTTATGTATTTTGCATTCTTTGAATCAAGTGGATTGTGCAGGAACACACTCGTACGTGCCGACAGTGTCTGCTATCCTCCCACCCACAACCACGCTGATGTTGTGAAAATTATATACTGTACACGATGGAGCTGCAGCCACATAAACCAGAGGAATATGCTATATGCCAAGAATATGAGGTACTTTAAAGAATTTTTATGATCTCTCTATACCCGGACCCGACATTATTCATGTTGTTTTTCTGACCCTGAACCCATTCAAATTGCATGTTAACCGACAGCCATCGCTACTCACCGAGCACATGGAGAGGAATAGTAATTTAAAGCCCATTGTTAGCTGTTCCTCACATTTTAAACTGAGTTTTAATTATATCATATGCATACAGTGGTGGAAGGCTGAATATGTTCGGTTTGTTTATGCACAAGTTGCACAACCAGTGCCGTTGCATGGTAAAATCCTTATGTTGATCTTGATCCATTTTAAAGAGTTTACAAATGTAGCCAAATGGACCCTTTCGGGTCCATTTGTACATTGTCAGAGTTACGCTAAAACGTCTGGGTTTCCGAGGCTAGAGTTACACTAACACAAAGGATTTTGTCTGTGACGGAAAGACAGACAGACAACGTGTTGTGATCTGCTATTTTGGTCAAATTTGAAAATATTACATGAAAATGCATGTAACGATAGGATATTATTGTCGCAACATCGAGGTATCTGGTAAAACATATTGTGATACGGTATTTGACTGTCGCCCAACCCTAACCCCTAAAATGCACTCACGCGCACAAACACTCTCTCACAACACACGCATGCACGCACGCACGCACGCACTCTCTCACACACACACACACACACACACACACACACAGCTGTTGTGTTGTTGTCGTCGTGAGTGTGAATGAGGGAGAAAACAAAGCTGTCTTAAATCCCATTTGGTTGGTGGAAGGCGGGCCCCGCATGGAAACTTACCAAATAGTGTTAATACTCCTAATAGGATGTTCCACTCTAAACAGGAGCTCATGTTAATACCCAGATTTTCATTCATGCTGGAAATTGTAGTTTTAAATTACAGTTTAATGCTTCAGATTTTTAATAAAAAAGCCCCCCGAAAAACCTTCACAGCGACACAAAAATTACCACAGTCTCTGAGCAGAGCTTCTGCCTTCCATTGTCAGCCAATTACTATGCCATCTCTTTCTTATGACTGAATAGCTCACTGTTAGCAAATAATGAAAAGGCAATTATGGCAAAGCTGTGTTCATATTACCCTCTTCATTTTATGCAGGCTGTAATTATTGTCAATCCTAGAGGCTTACTCTAGCATGTAAGAGGCAGCAGGAAAGAAAATGGAGTGGGCTGGTGCATGGCAAATTGGAAATGTCACAGCTACCTTTTTATCAGCGCCACTAGACCTCTGAGTGTGCGCGGCAGTGTACGTTTGATGCGCTCGCGCACATGTGTGTACATTGGCCCAACCTATACTGTACACAAACACGCGCACGGACACACAGACACACATGTAGACACACACACACACACACACACACACACACACACACACTATACAGAAATGTGTAGTGCGATATATAGAGGCCTATATACTCCAAAACCTGGAGTGTCAGCAGTGTACGTTTATTCACACATAAACACACACATACCGCCATCAGCAATTTGCCATCGCTAAAATGCACAATTGATCTCACAAACAATATGTGTTATGTGCGTGTTTTCTGCGGATGGAATCTTCACCTCAAGCTGGTGCCATAGCTTAAGTTAGACGCTTGTGGGTGAAGAAATAAATAAATATGCCAACAGATGAACGGGGGCAGTGGAAAAAGAAAATCACACATCGCTTTTGTTCTTCCTTTTTTTTCTCCCTCCAAAACAATGATTCCCCGAAGACCCACTTTTTTCCTGTCTCTCTCTCTCTCTCTCTCTCTCTTTCTGTGCCAGTGACTGTCTAGTAGCAAAGTGGTGGAAATATTCTTTTTGCCTTGGCCCCTCATTAGCTGTCTCCATGCTGTTCTATAATGGGGAGTGGCACATAAATGATTCCCTTTATAGAGTTTGATGTGCCACACGGAGAGAGGACCATAGCCCCCCGTATGGACAGTCACACACCCCTCTCCCCCCAACCCCCCCCCCCACACACACACACACACACACATGAAGGGCTAGGTTAGAGAGACAGAAAGGGTGGGAGAGAGAGAGAGAGATGTGACAGACATGGCGACCGTCTCGGCCTGCGCTGCTAATTCTAATGGGCAGCAGTGACCCTTAAAAACCACATTTTCATCAATGTTTCCCTAAGTGCCACTAGCAGAGGTACATGGTTACGGCGGCGCATCGATAAAGGGGCCGTGCTCAGGTGCAGACATAATCGTAGGGTGTGCATATACAGCAGGAAGGGAGGGTGGAGGGATGCGCGGGCGGTGAGGAGAGATCTTTTGTCAATACTCTAGCATGCATCCCTGACAAATCAAAGTGAATAAACAATGTCGTGATTCTGCCTGTACCTCGACAGGCGGGGAAGCCGGATACACCGACGCGATTCTGACAGTCGACTTTTCAAGGTCGGCCTTGAAGCCCTTAAACTGCACCGTTTTCAAGCTTTGCACCAAATTCGACTCGACATTTGCACGCTCATAATAAATTATATATTTTTTGAAAAGTTATTTTTTCCTTCTTGGCTTTTTTTCGTCCCATAGAAGAGTCCCTGCTCCTTTTGTGTTTAACAAGAATCTTGAAAGTGCGAGACGAGGGAGAACGTGCATTGCTTCAAGGAAGGAGTTGCACTGTACGCGAGGCTGCCTTTCTATAAGCACACTTTTCAAATGGGTACTGAAGGCTGTCACGGTTATATTACCTCCCTTCTAACATAATAGCATCACGAAGCGTGCTCTGACATAGAACATAAGCCAGAGAAACATCACAACAGGATTAGGGAGGAAAAGAAACCGTTTTTTAACTTTCAAAACTCCTTAAGTTCTCCGAGCACACACAAGACTTCGGCGAGCAGCTATAGCTTGATGCGTACACACACTTAACTTTAAGTATGAATATAAGTATGAATGGGGGATTTGCGCACACACGTGTTTTTACCACTACTTTGGAAGAGGAAAAAATTTAGTCATTTCATTTGAGTATCATGTTTGGCAGGGAGAGTTCCATGGCAGCTTGACTTCAGATACATAACTACTGCAACTGCAGAATCACTGCTCTGTCTTCTCCTGGCCTGGTGGCTGTTAAGTAGAGTTACAACAAAGCACACAAACAAACCCCAAAACAGGCCAATTTGTTTCTCTGCTGCAGAACGTGAAAAAGCTAAAGGTTTTTATTTCTGGTCGAAGGCTGGTGGGGCAGCAGATACAGAGGACCGGATCAGTTGTAGGTGTTTTGTGGAAGTTGGTAGTTCTTTCAGTTTATTTTAATTTTTTTGTCCTTATTGTCCCGTATACGCAACTGCAACAGCACAATAAAAACATGATCCTACAACAGTATAGCAGTGGCAGCGACAATATCTACAGGCTATAACAGCAACAAAGCATTCCATAGAAACAAATTATTTAGTATCGACATCAGACTGTGTGTGCGTGTGTGTGTGTGTGTGTGTGTGTGTGTGTGTGTGTGTGTGCCAGAGTGTGCAGAATCCTTGGATTTGATGTCACGATTGTCATAAGCCCTTAGAGTGAATGGCTTGTGTGTTCAGCAATGTGTCATCAATTCAGTTTGATGTAAGTGTGACACACACACACACACACACACACACACACACACACTTTATAGAATCATACATGGGCCACACACACCCACGCACGCACGCACGCACACACGCAGTCTGGCAGGCAGGCAGGCACGCATGCATGCATGCACGCACGCAGACGCAGACACACATTACTCGTCTGCACGCACGCACATTCTCTGTTGTACCCCGACGTTCACTCACCCACCACCACTGGCCTGGAAAGCCAAGTTGTTGAAAGAAAACCTAGAAAAATATTGATGCGGGAGAATGAGGACAACGAGAGAGAGAGAGAGAGAGAGAGAGAGAGGAAGTGGTGAGGAAATAGCACCAGCAATCCCTCAATTCGTTTGAGCTCAAAGTCATTATTTTCTACAATAACAGGTAGCCAAGGACCCATAGAGGGCCAGATGATATGTGAATAACATAAAAATGACCAATTACACTAAACACTGTGTAGCCGACAGCTTTAATTTCCTGCCGGACCGAGGACAATAAATAAACATGGCCTCCACACAGGGTGCGAGTGGGGAAAGAGCTCTGCTGGGCTATCAAAGCCATCCTACAGTTATTTTCTTTGATTAGCTGCCAGCGCCCAAATACCCACCGCCACCCTCCTCCCCGCCTGTTCCGAGTCATATGAAGCGTTCAAAATGAAATTATGGAGCACCTCCTCGAGATATTAGTGTTAAAGAGCAACTGGCCCGTGGCTACAGTAATCCCTTGTTAATCCTGACCTAATGAGTGCAAGTGTGAGAGGAGGGGAGAGACAGGGTTAAACGACTGTTCCTGTGACATTATGGGAGAGAGTGTCTTGGCAACCATGGCTGGCTGATACATGCAATCACTATTGTTTACCGAAAACCTTGACGATAATATCGTATTATGTGACGATATAATTGATAGGCTGTTGTTTATTATTATAATTTATAATTTAAATTTGTTTGTTGGGCTTATTTTTAGATTTACCTTTATTTATTTTTGAGGGGCGCTTTCCCCTCCTATATACAGGTTTAATGTTTGTCTTTAGTTCAATGTTTGTTTTGTAAACACCATTGACAATGAAGGGAATAATTACGTCATAATGTGACTCATTACGTCATATTGCCTCTTTATTGTTAATGGTGTTTAATGTTTGTGTTGGCACCGATTGTTTTACATCACCTACATCACCTAATCAACATGAGATAGACTTTAATATATTAGTGCCCCTCACTTCACACGGATGTCATTACTTGCGCAAGCAGAGCGTGCATGAATAATTTCGCCCGGTCTCTTTCACCGTGACAGCCAACCCGCCATTTGATGTGTATGCAAAAAAAACAGCAAATCTGTGCCTGGTTTGCTGGGACCAGATTACATAAATGACCATATGTCTTACGTCATCATTTAGAGCTAGTCATACGTATACTATACATAATCAGTTAAAATAAAATAGCAAATTGTGCCTGATCTGCTGGGACCAGAGTACGTGGTGTGTATATGTATGACTAGCTCTCAATGATGACGTAAGAAATATGGTCATTTGTGTAATCTGGTCCCAGCAAACCAGGCACAGATTTGCTGTTTTTCTTGCATACGCATCAAATGGCGGGTTGGCTGTCACGGTGAAAGAGACCGGGCGAAATTATTACTTGCGCAAACAAAGTATTTAGACCAGTAAGACGCCTCAGGGCGACCTCACCCTACAGGGCAAGGTCGCGTGCCCAGTCAGCTGGGCGAGCGCTGGCGCTTTGGCATGGGGGGGTCAGATCAACATGGAATGAATTCTGTACTGGCCATGTAAGGAGCATGTCTTGAGTCTACAGGGCTTGATGAGGCCAGATCAACATATCGAATGTCAGAACAGGTCAGCTCCATACAGGATATGGAGATCTACTGTAAGGGTGGTAGCAGGGACATTCTCTTGAGTGTACAGGGTTTGATGAGGGCCCAGGTAGGGCAAGGCCTTAACTTTCGGGCCTGTTGAGAACTCTAGTTTTCGCCGGCCTCTGGGCGCAGCTGCACTAATAACTTTGGGGCAGGCCCGTTTAGAGTTTGAATGGACAGGTATAAGTAAAAAAGGTGACATCGAAGAGGAAGGATGGATGGGGAAGGATCAATATATGGAATGTCAGAACAGGTTCTGACATGTGTGGGCGGGCACCATGTATGGGGGCTGATGTCACGTGATGTCACGATGACCTGAGCACCATATATGGTGTCACGATGACCTGAAAATAATGCTACTGTATATTCAAGTGACTGTTTGAAGAGATATCTTGACACGTTCCACAGAATGTAGTGAGATTATTTCGACCGTAGGTCGCAGATTACTATGAAAACCTGCAAAACCTGTCATTCAATCCATAACCCACGCCACCATATATAGCCCCCAGTCCGTCATGCCTTGTGACACGCTGCATAAATGGCCGTCTCCATAATATGAAGATCACGACACTGACCTCATCAAACCCTGGATAGCTATACATTGAGAAGACTGGATCATCACCTAGATCATAGATCTCCATATATGGAGTTGACCTGTTCTGACATTCCATATGATGATCCTGCCCCATCCGTCCTTCCTCTTCGATGTCTCCCTTTTGACTGATACCTGTCCATTCAAACTCTAGACAGGCCCGCCCCAAAGTTATTAGTGCAGCCACGCCCGGCAGCCGGCGAAAACTACAGTTCTCAACAGTTAAGGCCCGGCCCTACCTGGGCCCTCATCAAACCGTGTACACTCAAGACGCTGCGCCCACTGCCACCTTTAGATCTATGATATATGCAGCGGACCTGTTGTGACATTCCACATGTTGATCTGACCTCATCAGTCAAGACACACTCCATATATGGCCAGTGCAGAATTCATTCCATATGTTGATCTGACCCCCCATGCCAAAGCGCCAGCACTCGCCCAGCAGTCTGCCGTCACCCAGGCGGATGCTTGCACACGACCTAGCCCATCAGGGCGAGGTCGCTTCTCTCCCTCAGGGCGCCGGTTAGATGTATACTACTACTCGGCAGATAGCATCACTAGTTACACAGTTTAATTTGGAGATAACGACTTAAGAATAACAGATTGCATTACAGAAACTTCCCATCCCATTTTGTCAGAGCTATAGAGTTACTTCAGTGTAAACGGATGTCATACTTAAGTAAAAGTATCAATACTGCAATGTAGTAATGCTCTGTTTAAATTAAATGG
Organism: Protomyctophum bolini; assembly: GCF_963924005.1. Taxonomy (NCBI): domain Eukaryota; kingdom Metazoa; phylum Chordata; class Actinopteri; order Myctophiformes; family Myctophidae; genus Protomyctophum; species Protomyctophum bolini. The sequence continues at coordinate 18,068,473 of NC_137862.1, read as the reverse complement.
CCGGAATTCAAAATGTACTTGAGTAAGAGTTTAAAATGTAAGAAATGTATACAAATCTTTTGAAAATAGCAGATCTACTATAGATCGGGTATTTTCAAATGGCCGAAATGTATAGGGCTGAAGTAGTTAATGTATGTTTTGTAATGATAATCAAAATCTACAAAATAACTATAGTAACTAAAGCTTTCAAATACATAATAAAAGTATATTTGCCTCTGAGATGTAGATAGTATAGAAGTAAAAGTACAGAAATTGGAAATACTCCAGGAAAGTCAACATACCTCAAAATTGTACTAACGTGCAGTACTTAAGTAATGTACTTAGTTACTTAACACCACAGAAACTTCCCATCCCATGTAGTCAGAGCTATAAGTTACTTCAGAGTAAACGGATGGGTCTCTGAGGTGCTCCAATAAACGTTGGTGACATAATAATGTTCCGGCAGGTCTGTCCAAAGATAACACAGCACACAGCACCCATAGCAGCAGGATGCTTCCTCCTAACCTCTCTGATCTCTATACACACTTCAATCCTTTAGTGAGTAGGACTTTAGTGAAAGTGAGTTTATTCAAAGCTAAACATGCCCTATTTCGGACATGGAATCAATAAATCAATCAATCAAGGAATGAAAGAATATCTAACTATCTACAAGTGGCGGTGGCTCAGGGGTAGAGTGGCTGGATGGTAACCACAAGGTTGCCAGTTCGAACTCAGGCTCCCCCAGAGTTAGTGTCGAAGTGTCCTTGAGCAAGACACTGAACCCCTAATTGCTCCTGGTGTGTTGGTCGGTGCCTTGCATGGTTTCCGCCGCCATCGGTGTATGAATGGGTGAAGTTAATGCACAATCTATATATGTAAAGTGCCTTGGATAAAGGCGCTATATAAATGCACCATTTACCATTTATATTCCCAATTTCAAAAAAGATTCTTAAAATGTATAAAATGTCAACATTTTCAGATCTATAAGATCACAATTTGTTGTAAGACGAAGTACCTACAAATACCCTTCTTTGGCATAAACTAGACTTTGTCAAATGGAGTCTAAAAGATGGCGATCAGGTGTGTGTGTGTGTGTGTGTGTGTGTGTGTGTGTGTGTGTGTGTGTGTGTGTGTGTGTGTGTGTGTGTGTGTGCGTGCGTGCGTGCGTGCGTGCGCATGCATCCGTGTGCATGTGTGTGTGTGAGAGTGGGGGGGGGGACAGAGGGCAGGACGTAGAGAGGATGAAACGTGAGGCTTTTAAACCTGAGCTAAGGAACAGCTTCCATCTTTCAAGAATTCATAAATTAATCACCAGGGGGGAGAGGAGTCCAAACACACACGTGGAAGAGTGTGTGTGTGTGTGTGTGTGTGTGTGTGTGTGTGTGTGTGTGTGTGTGTGTGTGTGTGTGTGTGTGTGTGTGTGTGTGTGTGTGGTGTGCATGCGTGCGTGCGTGCATGCACGAACACGTGTAAACAGACGCTAAGGAGGCAAGGAGTTTATACACTATACGTGCACTATATGCATGTCTGATCCTTGACTAGTAATTAAGCTGAATACACGTGCTCATGCACATGCTGCAGGTCACACATGAGCAGGCAAAAAGCACACACTCTCTGTCTGACATGCATGTACACCCGCAGGAGGTCAGAGGTCATATGCTGCACAAATGTGCACAAAGAGTGCATATAGGTCATACATGACCACTCGTGAAACACAAACTTAAAGACCTCTGACACACACGCATACACACACACACGTGCACGCATTGCACACACACACACACACAGATCACCGGCACATTTCTAGAGCTGTCATATCAAAGAGGGCCTTTCATTTGTGTGTGTGTGTGTGTGTGTGTGTGTGTGTGTGTGTGTGTGTGTGTGTGTGTGTGTGTGTGTGTGTGTGTGTGTGTGTGTGTGTGTGTGTGTGTGTGTGTGTGTGTGTGTGGCTTGCCGAAGTCTCGCTACTATAGGCTAATGAGATGGAGTTAATTGGTATCGTTACTGTAATCTCCCGGGTACCAGGACAACGCGTTTGAACATATAGACACTGATCGCACTTAAAACCTGCCAGCGGTGCTAAAGGTCGTTAGCAGCCTCCCGGCTCATTTTATCCAAGTCCATGTTAATGTATATACGGAGAGGGGAGAGAGAGAGAGAGTGGAGAAAACACTGCTCAGTTCACCAGGGTTAAAACATTCATTTGCTAATTCCAGGATACGTTGGCAAAAAAAGAAAAATAAAACATACAGCATGCACTAATTACACAGAGAAGAAGAAGAAGAAAAACAAACACTTTCACACAAAGCCATTGACCGCACAACATGTTTTCTGGGCAAATTAAAGCATGTTTCTATTTTTGGTGATTACTTGTTTGCCTTTTTTACCACATAATCCCTCCTTTAACCACTTAAAGTCTATACACTTTGTTGGCCGGTTTTCCCTTCTATACGAAAGCTCTACACCGCCAGAATCGGGATGCTATACAGTTCATATGGTTAAACACATGCGTGCAATTAAATGTTTTAAGACCACAAGAGATGATTCAAACCGTAACAGCAACACCAGGAGTTTTTCTCCATTGAGTGTCTCACAGAAAAGCTCAAGCCAGCCTTAAAGATCGGCACAAATCATGAAATTGTTTTCTTTAAATATTTCCAAGCGCTAATATAATGAGTGTAGAACACGGCCATCAACATATGTATCACTCTCCCATTTGGCTCGGGCATGCGGAATGGCGTGGCCCTGACGGAGCGAAACAAGAACAGTAGCTAATGTTAGCACTAATGTTAGCATTAGTGTTTAGCATTAGCGGTGGAGATGAATGGAGTTCCTGGCAGCCGCTCCTCGTCTGTCCACAACTAGAGACAGGTGGGGCTTTAAGCATGGCTTTGGGTTACTCAGGGGTGGTGCAATGTGCGTCACGAGCATACATTTGCCAGTGGAAACTCCCATTCGAGGCTATTTCCAGTAGCATGGGCCACTACTCAGCTAACGCTATTAAACTAGTAAACAGAGAAAAATAATGTCTCGGCCTCTCCAGGGGCGTAGCCAAACCCCAAACATTTGAGGGTCGCAAGTTCATGAACATGTCTTCAGCTCAAATTAATAGAGATCATAGCTTGTAAACCAACTTTGGCGATGGGAATTATTTGCCAGTTTAGGGATAGCTTAATGTTTGGGGCTAGGCAGCTATAGAGGAAACTTTAATAGAATTATAATGACTAATAATACAAATGAAAGGTAATGAAATCATTAATTTCAATCAAAAACATCCTACTTTTCACCATCACTAACATGGCAATGTCCTGTTTCCGGCATTTCAAAAGAACGAAAAATTAAAGGCAGTCGGTATATATCTATAAATAACAGCATGGGGCCATTCCGCATGTGTTACGGGGCCTTTTGTGATGCTAAAATATGTAAGGGAAGTTTGCCTTAGTAGAGTGGGGGGGAACCTATAAGCTCTGCCACCTGTTCACCAGATCCACAGGCTTTATTGAATATTCTTATAAAATCAAAAAAGAAGGGAAGAGAAATCAAAGCATTTCCTGGCTGCCTGTGGCACAGCTTCTGAAGACTGGCCTATTTTTAGATTTTATTTTTTCAAACCTAAAGCTGTGGCCCCTCTGCAGCTAAACCACATCATTGTGGACGCAGATGTCGCTTTTAGAATATAATTATTTATTTTTAAAAAAGTACAAAATAAAATGAAGGTTTGGATGGATTGCCGCCGGCTCATTCTTTGCGATAATATCATCTTAACTCACCCCCGACAGGCAAGGGATATAATTTGTTACGGTGATTGAAATATTTTCATCTTAAAAATGAAACGATTAAAATCTACATTAACTACAGTAATGTCAGACATTACACTACTTTGAAATGAATTGATGCAAAACTACATCACCAACCTGTGACTATTATCGCAAGATGGCTGTGAAAATCAATCAAAACAGATGCCAACACATTTACACAATAATCCCATTCATCAACCAACCATTATGAGAGCAGTAGGTCACCTGAAGCCTAAATTATACTTTGTCGTGTGATTGTGTTGCGCACTGAAAATCATCATCATAATTTTTTGACCGCGGTCGAGATCATGGATTTCACAAGTTCGCCAGACTTCCCGGTCCTTCATTGCCAGCCCCATTTCCTGCTTACTGATACATGTGTCCCTAGCGATGACATCAGGGAACGACAGTTTTCTACCTCTGGTCTGCTTTGAGGCAGGACTCCAGAGAAGAATGGAAGATATAACCTCATGATCAGCTCTGTAGCAGTGGCCGGAAAACTGTTCTTCTGGATCGGACTAGTGAAGAAACGAGAAAGGTTGCTGTATACGTATACGACAGATAAGACAGATGAGGACATTCTGCATAACGAGTACTTTAAGTAATTTTGATACCAATACTTTTGAATTCCGGACTTTTACTATTTCTACATTGCAGTATTGATACTTTTACTAAATAGAAAATCACACCCGTTTGAAGTGAGGGGCGCTCTTATCATCGTATACATCATCTCATTCTGGCCAATCACAATTTGCGTCCTCACTTGTCTGTCTTCACTTTTCTGCCCTCACTTTTATCTTCAATATGTGCTTTGCTCAGCCAATCAAATCATCACTATGGGGTGATTAGCCAATCACAAGACAAAAGTTTGTGTTTACACAAACCCAGAAAGCTGGGCATAGGAGGGGCTATGATTACTTTTTCCACCACTGGATGTGAGTGACATGACTGAGCCACTGCACTCATGCAGTTGACTGCATGTCGTTATCTCGTTTAGACGTTCACAGGGTCATGTCAGCCTGGATCTGTGGAAACCAAAGACCTGCAATCATGTCTGATGAAACTGGATCTGCACGACAATGCTGACAGTGAGGCCTCATTCACACGTATCAAACACCAATCAAGCAAATGTTTGGACCAAACATGTGCTTGATTGGTGTTTGATACGTGTGAATGAGGCCTCAGACTGAGAGGCAGGCAGGCAGGTTTACTGATGGACTGATCAATCTATTGACTGACTGGCTGGCTGATTGACTGACTGACTGACTGACTAACTGAGACACCTGGGAAATATATTAATATTCTATTGATATCATGATATGAGACTAGATATCGTCTGGGGTGTTGGATATCATAATATTGTGACATAAGTGGATTTTCCTGATTTGAATCACATATATGCAACCCATCTTCATAATATAATATAATATAATACTCAGACAGGGGTCAAAGTTCCTACTCAGACTGACATTCTGTACTCAAACGGACATTAGCGCCATTAGAGCATTCAACTAGTCGACTAGTAAACCACTATATTGACCTCGTTGGTAATAGTTGACTAGTTGATAAAATTATTTAAATTATTATTATTACTAGAGTCATTCCCTTGGGGCATTACTGGTGCCCGTGGGGCCTACTGGGAACGATGCAAGTTGGAATTTTAGCTAGATTATATAGTTACCAATGTACAGTTTTCACAAATATTATAGGCTATAGTAACAGACGGACCAGGCCAAAAGCAGGCACAGACACTACTACTACCTACAGTATACTGGTGTAACGCCATCTGCCACTCGCAAACCCCCAGTAGCGTGATCCACTGCCTGCTTCGTACTGGTAAACAAACATACCAGCAGCAGCGACAACAATTCAACAGTTCAATTGTATCATATGTCAGTATGTCACAGAAGATGCGGACACAAAAACGGTGGCGAGGAAAATCCACTGCGAGGTGGGCACGTAACGAGGTGTTTATTGTCTTGTTTTGTTGAATTACTATTTATTTTCGTTTGATGTTCAAAAACTGTGTGTCGGCCAGTGTTGTTTTCATCGACTAAAACGAAAACTAAAAATGTTCGTCGACTACCTTTTTTCACTGACTAAATGGAAACTAAATGAAAACTAAGCTATGATGACTAAAACTATGACCCTAACCCTAAATATAGTCAATTAAATCGACAATATATTTAGTCATAGTTTTATCTGTTGACAAAAATGTTGTCAACAATAAAAACTAGACGAAAATCCTAGGAAGGGACTAGTGGACAAGAGATCCAGTATAAGTCATTTTAGACATGGTTGCATGCTGAAAATAGCAGATCGGCTATTTTCTGCAAGTGTAAATTCAGCCATTACGACGGCATCAAGGCCCACCAAAATACATTTTAGTCGACTAAATCAACTGTAGATTTAGTCGAATAAAATCTTATGACATTTAGTCGACTAAAACTAGACTAACATTACAACATTCCAGGTGACTAAAATGTGACTGAAATTAAATTTAAACTATTCAAGAGACTATGACTAAAACTAAAATCAAAATTTGCTGCCAAAAACAACACTGGTGTAGGGCCTGTT
>NC_137862.1:17957120-18057120 GCF_963924005.1 Protomyctophum bolini | reverse complement strand
ATATCCACAGACTGCCATATACTTAATCCTCTTCGTTCAAATCATTCCATGTGGAACATAAGGCTGTGACTATCTGCTTCCATCTGGTCCATCCTGTGCAGGTTTACCATCTACAGTTCTGAGGTCACAGTTATTCGCCTCGTTGTTTTTGGCCTCCCTTGTTTCCTCTTTCCAGGTGGGGTCCATCTCGAGGCAACTGTAGGAATGCAGTCCTGGTCCACATGTCCGAGGCATTGGAGCCGGCTGTGTTTCATTTCCAGCACCACAATGCCACAGTTTATGTTTCTGTACAGGTCCTCCGTTTTTCAGGCCAAAAGATGCAACGTATCTTCTGCATGGAGACAGCCATTGTCGAGACTGAATCATATAATGTACATTTATGTATATGTACAATTGTTCATATTTTCTCTCCTTGTGTCTTTTTATCCCCTTGCAAATCATTATTGATGTTTATCATGTTACTATGCTGCTGCTGCAATGTGCAAATAAAGGTACATTTTACTGTACAATGTACCTGTACTCAAGATGTAACAACATTAAGAACCGTGAGTGGTAGTAGTACTAATAGGGGTATATATAGTATAGTAGTGGTTCTAGTAGTAATAGGCTAACGATCATCATATTGTGTTTCATCAAGTTTACTACTACTGATGATGATGATGATGATGATGATGATGATGATGTATAGTATACTATTATCATCATCATGCTTTTTCACTTGGGTCTTATACAGTACATTATATTTGAATATCAACCCTTGTTCTCTCATGTGAGACACATTATTTGCGTTCATCAATATTAATGTTATAACGTAAAAAAAAAGTCCAACCTCACAATCTGCAAATATAATGTCTGGTCTTATCAATTTATAACACAGACCGGCCTAAACTGTCAGAAAAATCTCAAGTCACACTTAAATGATCTCAATACCTACTATTAAGATGGGGCCGACATAACACGGCCGCCTTCCAATAATTGTACATGAAGATATGGTAAAGCCACGGTCCAGCCATGAATATTTCATGGATTCCGACACAAAGAGCATGTTAAAAGGATCAAAGGGAGAAACGGGAGAGGAAACCTGCACGAGAAACACCCAAACAATATGCAAGAATCCCGACAGTATAGGTCACATGCAAAGAGACCGGGGTCACACTGAAATTGTCCATCAGTCAGACAAGCAGAACTGATTTGGATGCTAAATAATGGTTCAGATATTCAGAAATTCCATATATATGCGAAAGGCTTCAGTGCACCCTGGATGTGGCCTATCAGAGACCAGCACACTCCCTCATGCAGACCCTAGCCTCTCTCTGCCTCTGAGCCTGGGACTGGCACACACACACACATTGTGCGCGTGCACACACACTTAAAACTGGCATATTTTCATTATGAACATATTGTTTTGTAACAATTTCAGTATACCGCCTATTATGCATTTTACTGTAATCGCTTGCCTGCCCACTTTCAACTTCTGCTACATACTGTACATGTATAAACAATAACATACATAAATAAGACACATGAACACATTCTGTTTATTCCCCCCACATATGGTTATGCTTCCTGCCACACCCTGTGTGTGTATGCAAGAGAGAGTGTGTGTGTGTGTGTGTGTGTGTGTGTGTGTGTGTGTGTGTGTGTGTGTGTGTGTGTGTGTGTGTGTTGTGTGTGTGTGTGTGTGTGTGTGTGTGTGTGTGTGTGTGTGTGTGTGTGTGTGCGTGCGTGCGTGCGTGCGTGCGTGCGTGCGTGCGTGTGCACTTGTGTGTGTATAAAAAAAGAGGAATAGAGGAAGCATTGATAGTATACTCTTTGTACTCCTGTGTTGTAAACAGAAGCCTTTAAGTCTAGATGTCCATCTGGCTGCGAATTTGTTGTCAGCTTTTATGCTAATTGAAAGTGCGGGAAATTAAGAGAAAAAAATTGCCTATTGTTGCCGCAACATTTCCCTCGTCCTCTTTTTGCCTGTGTACTTCAAAAGAATATAATCAATGCAAACTGTATACAAGACAGTGTCTTTAAAGAGCGAACACGGTGGCAGAATTACATTGTGATCTTCCCTTCATTCAAAGGCGTGTCGTGTTGTGATTGTCATATGCCATTCGCCATTGAAATGTGTGTTTTCATTTTTTTTTTATTCCATATTTCTCATCTGATTGAATGTCAAACATCTCTTATTGAGGCAGCCAAATCCATCTGACGGGTTCTCTCTTCCTTGCCAACAACCCTACTCAAATGGAAATGGGGCGTGTGGCAACGCCGCGCTTATTAACATAATAAAGGAATTCGCCTTACAAAAACCTCAACATCTGCTGGGTTTGAGGGAGCAATGGAGAACATTTCTTTGAATCCAATTTGATGGATCTGATGGCCCTCAGACAGTCATTCACACCGTAGTGTCTCGGGAGAGCGCGATAATAGGAACAACATGGGATTAATCTGAACACTCTTGACTCCGACAAGGGAAAATATGCATGAGCATACCAGGAAGCTCTTCTACACACATTAGTTTGAGGCAAAGGTCCATTTTTCCCTCTAGTTTAATTGGAGCGAATGATATAGCGGTGGATAGGAAACTATCAACAGATATCTTAATATCTTAAGATATTTTAATCATCTTAAAATATCAACAGTTATCAATCGCTGATTGCTATTGAATCTAGTTGACAATCAGTGACCGACACACTGTAACAGTACGTTTTAACAGCGTTATCGCCCGAAAAGATGAATAATTTTTATCTTTTCGGGCTCCGCCCACTTTTTGAGCATCTGTTCGCCTGCTATCGCCGGTAGTCGCTTGGTCCCATAGACAAATAATGCACTTCCGTAATTTTTTTCTGGCTGTCGCCCGCTGTTAAAACATACTGTGAGGGCTAACCCTACATTTTAACAGTGGGAGACCTTAGAGAACAACGGCGAGCGTCGCTTGAATTTCATTGGCTATTGCCCCATCGCCCACTATCGCCGGGCGACGTCGCCCAAAAGATGAATTATTTTTCGGCCGACGTTTTTCCGCCTACATTTTGACCATCGCCTGTTCGCCTGCTATCGCCTCTATCGCCAGTAGTTGCCGGGTCACTTTTGGAAAATTCGCCTGGCTGTCGCCCGCTGTCGCCCGCTCATCATGTTTAATTCTGGGGGAAAGGTGTGTCCCTTTGATGCAGTATTTCATAGTAGCTTGAAGACTTGACAGAGGGCCCAAATCAAAGTGAATCTCTGTGAATTGTGGGCATAATTCTGTCCAAAACGCGGTTCATGTAAGCATGACCTGAACGGTGTGATGGACAGCCCACTCCTGGTGATCTGACCTCCAAGACAAAGGTTTAATAATAAATACTCACCGTCTGAATTAAAAGAAAGGAGAGTCCCCACTGCATTTTTAATGTAAATGCGTTTCTGCATGTCATTTAAAATATATGAGTGGGGGGAACATCTCTGTGGTCTGGGAGCCTCCATTTATGTATTTGAGTGGGGGGGAGAGCGGGGGGAAGGGGCTCTGCAAGGCCAGTTAGGCCAAAGGACACAAAGGGCTCCTATAGTGACCAGATCCACACGATGGCTATTGTGCTCTTACGTCATCCTCCAGGGGTGGGAAACCCCACCATGTGAGCTAACATTTTATTAATATCTCTCTCTAGGTCGTCCTCAGACGAGCCCTCCATCGTCGTTTCCAGTCATCCCGATTCTCCATACATCCGGCCAGTTCGTTGGTACTTTGCACTCCTGCATCGCTCTTGAGTACATCCACGTATGTTAGCGCGGGGCGTCCTCGTGATCGATGCCCGTGTGTTGGTTCCCAGAGCACCAGTTTGCTGGCTGGCAGTTCTTGATGCCTTTGGCAGTGTCCTGCTATGGTATGTAGTTGTCTGGCTTTGAGAGGTCCCCAGCTTTAGGCACTGGAATGATGTTGGACGGAGACCATATTTCAGGCTGTTTGTTGTTCATTAGTGACAGGTTGCAAAACTCCAGGGTGAGATCATCAAGCTCACAGTTCTTTAGGACCTCTGGGGGTATGCCATCTGGCCCAGCACTCTTGCCCTCCCTCACTGTGGATTTCGCCTTGGAAAGCTCACTGGACGTAAAGGGACCATCTTCGATGTCCAGGCCCTGGAGGATTGCCGGCACATCCTCCTCAACTCCATCCTCTGCTGTACCCAGGAGCCCCTGGAAGTGGCCGAACCAGGTAGTCACCCTGTCCTCTGGGCTGTGTCCCTCCACCTGTCCCTCCTTAGCTCTTTTCCGCCCAGTCATCTCATTGATGACTTTCCAGGCCTCCCCATATTGCCGTTCACCATGCGCTGCCTGCACTCTCTGTACGCTCTCCATCAGTTCCACTCCTTTTATGGTGTCGTATGTACTGAAGAGAAACTGCTTGGCTTCATTCAGTACAACACGTCTCTCCACGGTTGGTTCGCGCTCAAAGTTGAGCTGTGCTTCCTCCACCCTGTTGCGTGCAGCTACAACCTCCTGATGTCTGGACCGCATGGACACTCTGGCTTTGTCCAGCATTGGCACGCACAACCTGGTCGCCTCCTCATTCGCAACAACGAATCTCTCATATTCGCTGCTGGGCTCAGCTCCCTTGTCCAGCTGCCGAAAGCGCCTCCTAACCTCCTCCGTGTACCTGGCTTGCAGGCCTGGATCGTCTGCGAATGCCTTCCAGTCGTGCCGGATCTTGGGGCTTGGCTTGGGGACCCTGAGGCTAAGTCGCACCCTCATGGAGACCACGCGGTGGTCAGAGCCCACAGAGCTGAAAGTGCTGAACGGTTCAGCATTTAAGATGGAGCTCCTCCACTTTCGCCTCACAAGTATGTAGTCCAGCTGACGTACAGTACCTGTGGCTCGGTCTCGGAAGGTCCATCTCTTGCCTGTTCTTTTCTGGAACATGGTGTTCGCTGCCAGGAGCTGATGTTCCATGAGGATACGTCCTCTGGGCCGAGACTTGCATTGAAGTCCCCCAGGATTGCTAGGAAGTTGTGTGCTCGGACATCTCGGACTGCTGTTGCAAGGTCCTCATAGAACTTCTCCACTTCCTCAGATGGTGCCACGTTGGTGGGTGAGTACACGACTATGACTGTTGTTACTGGGTTGCCTGAGAACTCTGCGATGAGGATCCTGTCGGTATGGTGGTAAACCCGACGGAGAGCCTTACGTGCCAGAGAACCCAGCATTAGCCCTACGCCCCCTGTTGCAGCCTGGGCCTCGTTTCGCCACGCAGATGAAGTGATGAGCGTGCATCTCTCCACTCTGCGGTAAACGATCCGGTCTTCAGTGTGCACTCTCCTGTGTTCCTGGATCCCCAGGATCTCCACCCCCTGCTTCTCAGCACAGTGTGCTAGCTCCACTAGTCTAGCTTCTTCTCGCACTGTGCATGCATTGAAGGTTCCCATTCAAAATGGTCTCAGACAACGCAAGAGTGCATTGGACGGGGTGCTGTGATCGGACAGGGCCCTCCCTCGCGGGTTTAAGGTCCTATCGTCATGGTGTCCTCCGGGAGGAGGACCAGCACCACCATCCTCTGCGATGTTCCTGCGGACTCCCGCCGCTGGAAGTATAGGATTTGAAATGACTTTGTACTCCATGGTTGGCTTTACGATGCTAATTAAGGACTGTGGGGTGCAACTCCTCGCAGTCCTGGTTTTAATTCAGAGTGTCCTTCTCCTAGATGGGTTGCCTTGCCTTCCACGGCTATGAGCCCCATCTGCCCATGCTATTTGCCCATAGCTGGGACAGTGGTTGGCAGGCGCCAGGGCGTGTCCACACACCGGTGGGCCTGTGCGCCTTGCCTCTGGGGCCCACTGCTGCTCCGAGATCCCCTACAGTTTGGCCTGGGACCGCAAGGTACCCAGTTACCGTGTGTGGCCACGAGGAGGCACTGCAGAAGTCTTGGCGGTGGAGAGGCTGTGTACCGGCAGGAGGAGGCTTACGCAACTCAGCTCATCTTTTCACCCCCCGCGAGGAGGGCTAGCCGGCGGCAGTAGCTGAAAGCAGAGTAGCAAGCAGAAGCAGCATGCAACATACACGTGCAACATGCACTAACTACAAGCACTACCACTACAGTTCTACTGCACTACGCATCACACAGCCCTGCGCGCACGCACACACAATATAGTCTGAAGAGAAGCACTTGATTTTGTTCCCTGAACAAGGCAGGCACACAAGAGGACTCCGATGCTTGCTGCGGCCACTCGCTCGGCTAGTAGCTCCGTGGACGGGCGTATATGCGCTTCGCAGCGTTCGATTTGGCAAGCCATGGTGTGCAGAAATAGTTTATCACGTTAATTAAAACGAGCGCTTATACCTCCTCTATCTCAGTAAATCACAAGCCGAGTCTACAGTCCCTATCTTAGGAAACAAATTATCACGGTCAGATGGGTGGGCCCACTGGGCCGCATATTGTTCAGAGCATGTTTATTTGACTTTCGGCTTGGATCGAACAAAAGGTTCCTATATCTGGAACAGAGTGCCTTGGATCCTCTTGTGTATTTTCATGATTAAACCTCGCCAACGAGCACCTGTATTCAGTTCAACAAACAAAGGACCACGGCAGCGTTCCCTTCCTCTGTTCAACGTTCCTATATCTGTATCACAATGAAAAATCATTTGTCAAAGTTGTAAAGAAAGAACACCATAACATTTTGTGATATTATCAATAAAATCTTAGTGTTTTGACAATTATTTGGTGGCCCACATGCAATATCACTGTGGTCCACCAGTGCCGTGTCATTAGTGTTCTTCTGGCGCGGGAGCCCATGGCCGTGGCCGGGTCCCTTTGAGGCGTGGTCCCTTCAAGGGAGATGAAATAAGTTGAGAACCCCTGCCCTACCCCACCTGAACACCCCCCACACACACCCAAAACAACAGAAACAACTTCAGATTTACATTGATGTAGATGTCAAATTTCTGAAATGTCCAGATCCGCGGACGTCTTTCATCTCTGCAGAATCGAAATGTAGGTCATAAACCCGGACATAAAAGAAACAAAAAAGTAACTCCTGCCTTTTGCCTTAGCTTTGTAGAGTGGCACTGGATGCTGTTTCAACTTTAAAAGGCTGACCATTCTGCAACAAATAAGCCTTTGAATCTGTGGCTGCAGATTAGCCTGCTGGCCAGAGGCTTAAATCACTCCGGGAGAGAGATGGCCCCGTGTTTGACTGTGTGATTTACTCCTCAGCTCAGGCCCTTTCCATGAGAGGAGCATTACTGATGGGAACTAAGATGAGATTGCCAGTGCGCAGGGAGGAGGGGAGGAGTGGGGAGGGGGGGGGGGGGGAGGAATTAGGGCCCATCCCTGAATGGGTTTGGGGGTAATGTGGAGTCTATCACATTAACCTGACGGGGTCTCCCTTAATAGGGTCCAGGGTTTAAACTGATATATCAATTTCCTTCCATGCGGACAAACTTCAAAGCCCAGCGCTCATTCTTGCCCCCGGTGCCTGGCCCTCCATCAATCTCCGGCCACAGTGGGCATCGTCACCTCCAGCCTCAGACAGGCCGGGATAAAAGCAGCCAATCAGTGGCTCTGTCTGAACTGTCCAATAGTTGTCAGCCTAGAAGATGGGACTGTATGTCCAGTCACAGGTGGGTGCTTCGCTGATGGCTCCCGTGGCTCGCACATTAGTTAGTCTCTCAGAAGGAACGCTCACCCAAAGTAGGTATGTATATGCAACAAGACGTAAATGATGAGAAATGATCTCTTCTCTCTATACTGGTGTCCAGTGAATAGGTGAGTCTCTACACCAACACGTCTTCATTTGGGTGCCATGGCATTGGCTGTGATGTCACTGCATTGGTGCTGAATTGTCGTGAAGAGTTTGATTTATTGAATACTTTATTAACAGTTTGCAAAGAAAGCACGGAGGTACAGTTTCAAATAAGAATATGCTAAAAGGATAGAAAGTTTTATGGCTTGTTTCCATTGGTACGGGGCATTTATATAGAGCCTTTATCCAAGGCAATTTACATAGATGTTGCATTACATTCACACATACATTCATACACTGACGGCGGAGGAAACCATGATGCAAGGCACCAACGTGCTCATCAGGAGCAATTAGGGGTTCTTGCTTAAGGACACTCTGACTCTGGGGGAGCCCGAGATCGAACTATGAACCTTCTGGTTCCAAGTGGCTGCTCTATCCCTGAGACACAGCCGGGGTCGAAAGCAAGACAATTCCAAGGGGTGGCAAGGGCCCTTAAAGGTCAACATGTCTTATACATAGATTTTGTTTGATATTGTCAAACAATATCATAGTCACATTTCTGAAAATAGCAGATCTACAAGCTCACAACTCACCCTGATGCGACTCACTTGTACATACATTGGTACATATTTGTTGTGTCGAAGTATAAGTCATTCAACATTGCTGAAAATGAGGGTAATCTCTGTGATCTTCGAGTTGAAATAAAGTTTGAATGTAGGGTTTAAGTGGTGCAGCATTAATGCCAGAATTCAGTATGGCTGCCCTGAGTCACTGTCTGTGATTCAGTCTTCTGGACCAATCAAAATCTGTGTTGGAAAAAGTGCGACAAAGTGAAGCAACATGTTATGTTGTTTTGAACATGAGGGTCAATCAAACACCAGACTTGTGTTTGATTCAGTTTCAGTATCGCAGAATGATTATAATTATGATCACACCGCTGACAAACATTTCTCCATCTGTGTGCGCGCCACTGTCACAGTAATTATCCCTGTCACGGCAACTGTGTAATTTAGCAGCACAAATGACTGCATTTCCTTGGCTCAGTCTCAGTGGGTGACAGATACTAGCGGCTGCATGACTGAAAGCATGGCGGCTCACCGTCAACTTCATCCGTGTTGTTTGTATATAGAGAAGTGCTTCTCAAACCTTGTCAAGTCAAAGACCCACGGACCCCTATCTGAAAAGCCTTCTGGGATCGCCGGACAATGTTTAATTTAAAAATACTCAAGGTTTTCCAAACATTTTATATTTCTTTAGTTACTTTCCACAAATATATTATCCCCCCCAGTACAACAGAGACGTTGAGTAACTGCTGTCTTGTTCGCAGACTCCTCCTGTTCCTCTGAAACGGAATCAAACAGCCTCCCTGGCAGAGCAAGCCCTGCGGGGATCTGATGTCACTTCCACTGTAACACCTCGTGATGACTGACGCTAGGCGTTCGTTCCACACGGGCCGACAAACCAAAGCACAACTAATATAAACCCGCACGTCATAAAAACCTCCCTTTCGTCTTCTTATTGCTAACGTTTTCCAACTTTCTTTTACGCCAACTTGTTTTGTCAAAACAATTCCCGGAGAAATTAGACGACAACGATACATGAAGTGAAAACCCGGAGCCTGGATCAAACAAACAAACTTAATCGGACTGGAGTGTGCGTGCGTGTGCGTGTGTATGATCTTACACAGAGAGACATTGCCCAGTAAGTGGTTCTCAAAGTGGGGTTTCGGGGACCATCAGAGCCCAGAAAAATTAGGCTAACAACTTTAAACCTAATACTATGCTATATAAGAAATATTAGAAGATAAAAATATCTTTACAAACATTTTAACAACACAAACCTTGTACTGTATGTAGGTGCTCACAAGACAAAATATGTTCGGATGCGTGTCCGTGGGCCAAATACAGATTAATTTGGGGCATCCCTGACACAAAAGGTTTTGAGAACCGGTGTCTCAGAGGTATTAAGAGTCTCACAAAGCACACGGAAGAGGGGGACTTAACATTTGAAGTAGCAGAATTAGGTGAGATTACAGCAGAAGAGATGATGGGGGAAAAGTCCATATTTGTCATATACAGCACTTCTCAGCCTCCACCTCCTGATCAGAGGGAGCATTTAGACAAAGAACAAAGACACACAATATTTTGGGAAGAAAGGGACAGGGGAGGGGAGAAAAGGACTGGGTGGTGTGTGCGTGTATGCCGGTGCACTTCAGTGTAAGAGTTGCAGTGAGTTAAAAGTGAGCGGGGAGGTGCGGCGCGCAGATCAGCGGTGGCGTAGGGCTACAGTTTGCAGTGCATACAGCAAGCAGAGATCTGTGAATACAGATCAGGGAAAGATGTGAGGGAATTTTACAGCAGGTATTGTCTGTCACTCACCCCGTCTGTCTGTGTGATCACTGCCTCCACCGCGTCTGTTTCATCTCACACTCTCGCTCGTGCTCTCTCTCTACACACACAGATACAGACACGCACGCACGTGCACGCACGTGCACTCCTCCCCCAACAGCAGCAGGGGGAGACCTGGTGCTGGGGCGTGCCCTTGCCAAAAAGTGACAGGTGTTCCGATAGGAGATCCAAAAATCAAAGGACTATTATTCCTATTATACGTTATGATACCCTGCTTATGTCTGGCTTTGTATAAATTACTGACATCCGGATATGGCTGTGAATACAGCGACAAGCACAAATGTAGCTGGGGAGGGGGGTGGGGGTTGGGGGGAAGAAACATTTCAGCCATGAGATGAAATTTTAAACATCTCTGACTGAGGTGGGTGCATGTACACAGCGTTTAGAAAGTGATGTTTATTTTCATACATTTTTTTTATTTTGTTCTTGTTCTCACAATGGGGAGAAGTAGTTTGCCAGCCGTGTGTGCATAGCCTGGAGGCCTTTAACACACAGTGTGTGTGCAGTGCCTGCAGTGAACATAAACACACATTTTACACAAATAACACGCAGCGTTGTCTGCACTACGTCAAATCACTTTCATTCTCTTCTCTCATTTGCCTGGCATTATCGCTGCCTGTGTAGCACGCTGCTGGATTTCTGCATAACACTGTCTGTGCTGTCTTCCATGTAAAAGCCAATGTATGGACGACGGGGGCCTGCAGATTGACATCAACAGTGAGATCACCCCAACAAAGGGAGAGGGTTTCTGGCATGTGATCCCGACACAGCCCAATCTGCCTAAACAAGTGTTTCGCCTTTTTGCACGGGAGTGTCAGCGTTGATTTCTGGCGTGGGGAGAGCAAAACACACATAAAGCTGCCCAACTGTTCAATCGTTGCGCTCCACTAAATAGGAGCGGGCCCCGCGGTCTCAATCAGCTAAGTGCAGCAGGCAGCTGCTGTGTGGCGCATGGAGTGTGTCGTTAATTCTGTAAATATAGTCGGGCTTCCCTCGTGTGTCTGAGAATCACCCACCCAGGCCACATTTAGGCCAGATGAGCGGCAGCCACCGCCGTCTGCTAAATTGGACAAAATTCGCCAGCGGGCTCAACAGAGCAGCGAGGACATTCAAATAATGTAACTGCACAAGGATTTTGATTTTTCTATGGAAACGAGACAGCCGAGAGAATCTCTGTCCTCACTACAAGGTATTAAGGAGTGCAAAGAAAAGTGCAACAGCGTTTTCGACAAACGCAGGTAATTGTTGGCCGTCCGTGTTCCAGTCATAACCCCATTTTTATCCTAACCAAACACACACAAAAAGAAGTATGTCGCGGTGCTTTTCAGAGGCGGCCCCGGCATTTCAAACTGATGGTTTAGCACTTGCATTGTTCTTTCAAGTTGGGACTAGGCGAGGCAACAAGGTTCAGGCTCCTCTTTTATGGACTATCAATTATCTTTTCCTGACACATTATTTGCAGAGCCGGAGGAGAATAGGGTGCACCACGGTCAGTGGTTCGCCACAAAGGCTGCTGGGAGCTGGCGAGGGCAGCGTGCGTGGGCGACGCATCCATCCCGAGGAACCCGCCAGGGCCTCTTTGTGCACGGAGGACCGCCACAGCGCTAAGGGGGTCAGTGACTGAATGGCAACAACAAACCGGCAACAAATTCACAGGCAAAAAACAAACACACAGCGGCAATGAGCTGACATTACTGTCGCTGAGATTAGACAGATAGTCAGGCATGATCACACAGAGGCTTGATGCGATGTTGAACGACTGCCATGTTCCCAACAGAATGGCTTTACATTTAGCTTTAACTTTCTAAACCACTTAAAGGCCTCATTTTAAAGGCACAATATATATTATAGTCCGACGAGTTTCAGCCTGTTCAAGTAGAAGGTCTCGGTGTTCAACAGGGACAACTTGAAATGAAAAGTAATAATACCTATGGTCTCTTCAGAAGATACTGGTACCCAAATAAAATATTGGAGTACTCGATTGGGTCCAGTGTTAATTTTGTTGAATAAAATGGCTAAGCGATAAGCAGACTTGGCAACACTGGCTTCAATGAAGGATAGGTATGATCTGCTATGACTTGCTAAAAGAGCTTCCACAATGCCCTAGATATTGTTCTCATTCAAACCACTGTTCCTCACTTTACATTTCTTACCCACAGCTCATATTTTCCCCAGACGGCCATCTTCCTGGTATGAGACTGTACCCCCACTCCCCCCCAGCGACCGCAGCCACCCCCCCTCTCTCTCCTCTGTTCCCTCTGATGCCAGCCACAGCTCCAGCTGTTGGGGGGGAAATTAAATAACCTGAGGATTGAGCTACTTTATAAACTCCAATTAACATATTTGCCTCTTGAGGAAAACGTTGCCTGGAGTTGAATGGGCGGTAATTTTACGCATGAATTTTTCCACCCCTTAATTCTCTGCGTTTTGAATAATCCCAAGAAGTATTAGGTTTTTTTTAACAGAACGGGCGGGCCGTCCGCAATGTGGGCTATAGCCTATATGCCGTACTGCTGCACGGAGGTGTAGTTACAATTTTGGACACGTGCACATGTGTGTCTCGAAACAGATTAAATGTACCTGCAGTATATGTGTTTTTGTGTTTGTGTTAAATATCATGCTCTAACTCATCTTTAATCAGCGCAAAATATGGGCTTCACTGTTCCAGTCAGTCCCAGAGCCTGACACAAGCTTACAGAGACAAACCTCAGCGCTGGTGTCACAGGCACACAAACATTACATTATGGTTGTCGTTGCATTTCCACGGCAGCAATGTTGACCACAGCAATTTGGGAGAATCCAAGATTTCAATTTCGGTGGAGACTTTTAAAGTGGCAACATTTAATTACCTCTGTATTATTTTCCTTAACGATCCATGCAGATCCTTAACGATTGTAGCTGCCCTCGAATTGTGAAATAATCAGATGTGGATGGTCTCAACGGGTGTAATTTATTCGTCTTCAGGTACAGAAGAAGATCACTGGTACACCGTGAAAACTGAAAAAAATTGAATAAATAAATACTTTTAGAATCATACATTTCATAGTTTCACTCACCACAATAATCATAGTTTCGCTCACAATAAAGCAGTGCATTAGATTCATCACTTCAGTATACGATAAACAATAAAAATGTTCATTTAAAGGTCAATTATAAATAATGCAGTGATACAGTAACTAAGCACCATAGCCAAGATACCAGAGACCAAACGAAATACCACAACAAAATACAATAGACCATAAATTAAATCATGAACTCAAATGAAACAAACAAACACTGCTGTACCTCGCTCCGCTTATCGAGGGTGCTAAGGGCTGGAAGGCCACCTTGAGCTTCAAACAGGAAGCACAGCAAACAGGCACTGTGTCACCAAACAATCAGTACTGTGATCTGTGGGTACACGGTCCACATATTGTATACTGAAGCTACAAACATTTCAATAATGTCGAGTCAACTGGGCAAACATGAAGTTGCAAACATATCATACCATGTGGCTCTGCTGCTAGAAACACTGCATCTCACCCTGTCACTCTGGCTGAGTGTGGTGAGTGGTTCTGATGTGAGTGAAGCTAACAGGCTTCAGCTAGATATGTGTTGGTAACAGGAAGTGTCAAAATAAAGGTAAACCAGAATGAGCAAGGTAAATAACAAATTAACTTCAAACTAAAGAAAACATTGAAGTTAAACCCAAGTGTCACGGGCACTTACAACGATTCCATCTTAACAGTCCGATTCCTCAGCGGTTCTCTTTAACGATTCCTTTATTTTTGAAAAAGACAAATTGAATCATACATACAGTATTACATACATATTATGATTCTGAAAGTGAAGTGCAGTGGCCCAGGGCTACTTGAGGTGGCTGCAAATGGACCCTTACAGGTCTTTAACTCTGAGAGTTATGGTGGTGCTTGAAATTAACAGGTTTGAGAAGCACCGCTATTGTAATTGTATAGCAGACGTGAAGTAAACATACCACCTCTGACAGTGAGATAAAACCCGGAAAATGGTTCCAAATGTGATGGAACCGATTCGGGTTCCTCAATGTTGGATCCGGTTCCGGATCCCGAGCCTAGCTTTCCCCAGACAAAATGTGTTTAAAATCCCGACCACAAACAAAGATCAAAGTGTCGTGAAGTCGGGATGACCCTTATTGCTTCTCATTAGTGTGTAACTAGATGCGGTCTGACAGGTCCGGCAGTTGCTGCGGTCAGCTGCCTAAGTCGCCATGCAGCCTTGAGTTACACTGCGGAGGACTGGCTGTCCAAACACAGAAGTGACCCGGCCCTGCTGATACTTAGTCTAGTGTAGGGTGAACAACACCTTACACATATACACAACGATCTGTCTCCAGACCCCCCCCCCTCCCAATACCCAACTCTAAAACAGAAGGGACATTGGGTCTCCATTGGTTCTGTCTGACATCTACTAGTTCATATCATTAAGCCTCCACAAGCTCCCTCTCTCGTTGAGATCGTGCCACTGGAGCCATTAAAGGCAATGTTGTAATTAAAGTTGGAAAAAACAAAGCCTTTTTCCCCCATGGGTCTTTGATTTCTTGCTCAACCTCCCCTCTCTCTCTCTCTCCCCTCATCTTTTCTTCTCTCACTTTTTCCCTCCCCCTCCCCTACACCATCTCTCTCACTTTCTCTTAGAGAGAGAGAGAGTTGACACATAAAAATAATAAATTCTCATAGGCTTGCATGGATGGCGGTGGCTGGTAGGGATGGACGCTGGCCCTCAGCCTAATTAGAAACCTAAATACTTGGAGTAATGCCTAACCCCCGGGAATACAACTGCCATATCTCTTACACATGTGATGTGGAAGTAAAGGACCCCGGCATGCCACTGTGATGTGGAAGGACCCCGGCATGCCACTGGGGTGTCTCGCTGAAATACCCCCGTGCCCGTGTTTCTTTTTTTCTTACTCCCCCCTTTTTGCACAGCTGTCCAACGCAGACGCATGCACTTAAGACAGGCTCGCTTTCATGGTTAAAATAGAAATTTGTGTCCTAAGTGCTGCAACACAGCCAATGCTAAATATTTAAGTCCCACGGGTGCTAATTATGGTTGAGTACTACTGGCAACACGGATTCCCCCTTTTTTCACTCCACATAACAACTGTAAAAGCAATTTAAGCATTTTTTCAATTAATTAAACACATAGTCCTCCAGTAGCCTCTTGTCATTTTGCCCTCCAGGACCACAGCTAATTTGTGTGTAGAATAGAAAAAAGGAAGTGTGTGTGTGTGTGTGTGTGTGTGTGTGTGTGTGTGTGTGTGTGTGTGTGTGTGTGTGTGTGTGTGTGTGTGTGTGTGTGTGTGTGTGTGTGTGTGTGTGCACCCGCGTGTGGGCGGGTGGGACGGCTTGAGGGAGGCGGGGGATATTTTCATTGTTGCAAAGCGACCTTACATTGAAATTATCAGAGGACCAAGACAAATCGTGTGTGTGTGTGTGTGTGTGTGTGTGTGTGTGTGTGTGTGTGTGTGTGTGTGTGTGTGTGTGTGTGTGTGCGCGTGCGTGTGTGTCTGTAGTCTTGAGAGTTATGAACCTATATCAGATGACGGTTACCATGAGCAACCAGCCCCCATTATGTTATCAAAGCGGTGGGAGATAGTCTGGCTGTGAAGCTAATCCCAGATGTATTTTTAGTCACAACTGACTGATGAAGTGAAATTACTACATCAGTGATAAAATTGAGCTCTCTGAAAAGCCTTTACAATATCTTGCGGCAAACCGAAAGAGAGAGAGAGAGAGAGAGAGTTCTTTAAGCTATACTGTAAGGTTAAATGAACTTGTACAACACTTGTGAAGTGTCACGGCAATATGCCAGAGATGACTACTAGAGAAATTAAGATAACGACACATTATACTTCTAAAATAAGCCGAAATGATCTATCTCTCTTTAAAAGTTATATGGGATTACGTTGCGTGGCGGGTCTAGTGCTTAAAATACAAAAATAACTATACTCAATATCTTGTATATTCATTAAAATGTTAAAACGTTCACGATGTTGGAATTAGACGCACACTTTTTCACAAAAGACTAAAAACCATATAATATGATATGGAAACAATGCCCTTTATCTGGGATAAGTCTTTCAGTGCAGTCTTTGACATTGTGTGTATGTGTCTCCGCTTGCACCTGCAGTGTAAGTTCGTGTGGGGTGGCGGCGGGTGGGGAGTGTAGTTTAGTATAGTGCTGGTGAGGGTATAGTATATATGCGCTGCCCTGGTGGTATAGGGCCCTGTCTGCCCTGGTGGTATAGGGCGCTGTCTGCCCTGGTATAGGGCCCTGTCTGCCCTGGTATAGGGCCCTGTCTGCCCTGGTATAGCGCCCTGTCTGCCCTGGTATAGGGCCCTGTCTGCCCTGGTATAGGGCCCTGTCTGCCCTGGTATAGGACCCTGTCTTCCCTGGTATAGCGCCCTGTCTGTCCTGGTATAGGGCCCTGTCTGCCCTGGTATAGGGCCCTGTCTGCCACTGCATGGGGTTCAGAGGTATAGGGCCCTGTCTGCCACTGCATGGGGTTCAGAGGTATAGGGCCCTGTCTGCCACTGCATGGGGTTCAGAGGTATAGGGCCCTGTCTGCCACTGCATGGGGTTCAGAGGTATAGGGCCCTGTCTGCCACTGCATGGGGTTCAGAGGTATAGGGCCCTGTCTGCCACTGCATGGTGTTCAGAGGTATAGGGCCCCGTCTGCCACTGCATGGGGTTCAGAGGTATAGGGCCCTGTCTGCCACTGCATGGGGTTCAGAGGTATAGGGCCCTGTCTGCCTGCACTACATGGGGTTCAGAGGTATAGGGCCCTGTCTGCCACTGCATGGGGTTCAGAGGCAGTCCTGTGACATCCAGCCAATAGTCATTACTGCAAACCCTATATTGCTTGCCAAGGCCTCGCTGTCGCTTCTCGCCCTCAAGGCGTCTTACTGGTAGTTCTTCTTCTTCTTCTTATTGCTGTTGTGTAAAATTAGCATCTTTGTAGACTGGTGTGCTCAAACCGGATTTTGAACTCTGAGGAGAGTGCGAGCACACGTGTGTGCACGTGCATGCGTGCGTGCGTCTGTCTGTTTGTATGTGTGTGTGTGTGTGTGTAGGCTACTGGCTTGCTCACTCCTCGGTCCCACGCAGTCAATAAGTCTATTTCTGATCTCCGGATGGCTAAGGTTTCAAAGCTCCCTTGTTAAATGGGCTCCCACCAAGCCGGAAGCACACCGAAAGAAATCCTCAGTCCCCTCTTTCCTCTTCTCTCTCTCTCTCTCTCTCTCCCTGTCACCCTCTCATTTTCCTCATCTAAATCAGTGGTTCTCAACGTGGGGTCTGGGGACCCCCAGGGGTCCTAGAGGTGATTCCAGAGGGTCCCCAGCCAATTTAGTTATCACAGGATCAAAATCACCATTTTAAACCTAGGCTTTTTTTTTTATTAGCCGATGTCCAAGCTCACAGCGCGTCCCTGGCACAAAATTATTTCTGATGGGCGTCCCAAATACATATTATACTGATCTAAATATGGAGTGGAAGGCTCTGATTCTCCCCAGCCTGGCCCTCGCTCTGTGAAGGAGGGGAGAGACAAAGGAGAGTGCATGGAGGAGAGGAGAGGAGAAACAGAGGAGAGGGGAGGGAAAAATATACCACCCCCCCTGCCAACCCCTCCAGGAACTGGTGAGGAGAGGAGAGGAGAGCTCCAACCCCTCCTCTCCTGGCAGGGACTGGTGAGGAGAGGAGAGGAGAGGAGAGGAGAGGAGAGGAGAGGAGAGGAGAGGAGAGGAGAGGAGAGGAGAGGAGAGGAGAGCTCCAATCCCTCCTCTCCTGGCAGGGACTGGTGAGGAGAGGAGAGGAGAGGAGAGGAGAGGAGAGGAGAGGAGAGGAGAGGAGAGGAGAGCTCCAATCCCTCCTCTCCTGGCAGGGACTGGTGAGGAGAGGAGAGGAGAGCTAGGGAGGTGCGGGGTCAGGGCTCCCGGTGTTAAGCTGTGAAAGGCAAACGTTTGGCAGAGTAATTACACGGCGCACTGCTCTGGGAGTGATTAGTGATAGTTGTCTGTTCAAAGTGTTTGGAGCTCCTCTCTCTCTCACACACACACACAGCCTTTATGGGGCCACGCTTGCCTTCCCCTCACCTAATGTTTAGGTTGCATTTGCATCAGGGAGAGATGAAGAGAGAGGGAGGAAGGGAGGAAGTGAGAGAAAGAGCTGTGTGCGCGTGCGTGCAGCAACACAAAGCAGTCCTATATGTTCCATAGACTGTCAGGTAGGATGCACTAACAATTTATATTTTTTGACATATTTATGTGCAGTGATATTGCCAGTAACTATGGAATATTGTATTTTCTTTCATAGACAGTCCACATGGGCACACGCACAAGCGCACGCACGCACACACGCACATGCACACACACACGCACACGCACACACACACACACACACACACACACACACACACACACACACACACACACACACACACAGTTATATACCGTGATGTCCTCACCAGATATCAATAATTGTAAATCGATGTCAATTTATTTTTCAAAAAGTCAACATCATTTGGCAGCAATGTTGTCTCTTGAATCTATATGGAATAGAACCTCATAGATGCTATTTGAAGTTAAATAAAATTAATACAGGTCCCCACACCTTTGAACTTTAAACAGTAAATCCTAGATTATCCTTGTTCATTAAAGCATGCACCCTCTCGCAAAATTATGACTTAACACGTATGTGCACTGCAGTAAGGGCCTGCGTAACGGCATAACGGCATATACAGATAGGCATAACGGTTTAGTGATAAAAGAAAACATTCACAAGAGATTTTAATTTATCTTGAAATTGTCCTCCGTCATACACTAGGATGAATTAGTTTGAGCTGCAAATTCAGTAACCCATTTAGACCTGAGATCAGATTCTACAAATACCTTCTGAATCCTAACAGTTTTCTGAAAAACCCATATTTCTATGTTAGTAGTTCTCAAATAATTCATCTCAAGGACCCCAAAAATGATATGTAATTGGCCGCCGCCCCCATCTGAAAAGATGTTATTCCAGGGACCTTGCCAGAAGTAAAGATTTGAGTTAAAAACGTTCGCTCTGAAAGAATATACATTCAAAGATTTGCACCACATTTTTAAGATTTTTCAAAAATAGCAGATCTACAAGCTCATAGCGCGGCACTCAGTGCCACGCTATGAGCTTGTAGATCTGCTATTTTTCAACAGCTAAAATATAACATGATAGGGGTTCCCACCCAGCATAAACCCTCTATATAGAGAGTATGCACATGCATCACTGTTTCAAAATTATAATAATCATAATGCAGGAGGCAGCAGGACATTGCGTTATTGAAAACAGGCACTTCCCAACTCTGACAATTCGAAAATAATTCACCTGCACAGAATTTCTTGACAGAAAGTATAGCTCATAACATGTCTACGGTGGATTTTTATGAAATAAAAAACTTTGCAGAAATACTTTTGAAAGAGGATTATTCAAGCTTGCCATAGCTGCAATGCTGGTGAGTTTAACATCGTTTAATACAATCAGATAGGACATTTCTGTTTGGATATATGGGTACTTTGGGCAGTCAAGGCCAGAAAGGGTTTCTTGCCACTCCGTAGGACGAGTCAGTGTTCCCGATTAACTTCCGGGTACGTTGATGTCACGCACATAGCCTCTAAAACAGACCTGGGAAGACTATAGCGCATTTGGTACTCTTATTTCACTCTGCACAAATCGATTCACTGAAAATATCATACTTATTTTTATAATATAATTTTTTACCTATATGATGACATCGTCAAACGAGGGTGGCCAGCTGGTGGAAAGTGGTTGAAATAGATCAGTAAATATTGGTACGACATGGACGGGTGTGGTTATTCCCACGCCCACTGACCCCAATAATCCACACACGTGCACACGCACATGCGCACACGCACACACACACACACACACACACACACACACACACACACACACACACACACACACACACACACACACACACACACACACACACAGGAAGAGGGACTTTAGCAGAGGCTGCAGGAGTCGGGTGGCAAAGTACCAGAGAAAACAACAAACACAGCCGTTTGGAGGAGAGGAGGAAATACCTCAGGGACTTTCTGGGATCGGGTAAAACACTACCTGTGGAGACCCCCCCCCACACACACACACACACACACACACACACACGCACAGATCAGCACCAGGTGTCAGGAATTAGGGAGAGCATCCCCTGCCCGGGCTTTAACGTCTGTCTGAAGGCCCCCCTACACAGTGTATTTAGACGAAAATGGAGCCCAAGGAGCTAGGAAGAAGAGCAGGGCTGGCTACGAACAGCACGCAGACGGAGGGTCTGCTGATGACATTCAGTGCAATAGGCACAGGGGTGGGCAACTTTGACGATGGAGAGGGCCACTATATTTCCACACTCCTCCAGAGGGGCCACATTGCATATTACTGTCGTAGCAAAAAAATAACCGATCTATACCAACAACTATACCAAGAAAGGCGGCCGATAAGCTCACATTGCGTTGCATCCCATCGTGTTGTTGGTTTGTAGAGCGGCTGTTTTGGCTACTTTTGAACATTTAAAAAAAAGGGACATTTCGGAAAGGAATTTAAACATTTTGACTAGGCCCAAAACAGGGATGCCAGGATTGGCTACTGTTAAAACACACCTCAACCCTTTTCAATACCACTCTGAATCTGGTGAACTATCCTTTTTTTCTTTTGTAAATATTCAATTATGTATAAATTAGTCCGTGGAGACTATACTGTAAAGAGAAAAATAAATGTGTCTACATATGAGTAACACACATCAGAGCTCCGTGGAGCCGTTTTTTAATGGGCTATGATAGATTTGGAATAAGGTTTACATTGTATTCTACCGAGGTTTTCAGTTAACTGCAGAGATAATTGTGCGCTGCCAATTCCCTTTGTGATGGTACACACGCAGTGTAGGAAGCTAATGGAGAATCCTCTGTTTGATATTAATTAAAATCTCACAGGCTCCCGTCATTAAGGCGAAGCCAACATTAAACACCGTGGCTGGCACACATCACCCTGCACTCCTACTATAATATAGAAACTGCTGGCACAGCTAGGCACATTGTCCTGAAACCAAAACCCACAGCATGAAGAGGCAGTGCCACATGCAGTAGGCTACTTCACTACACACAGAGAGAGAGAGAGAGGGGGTGGGGGGGAGAGAGGGGGAGAGAGGGAGGAAGGGAAAGAGGGCGGGAGAGAAGGAAAGAGTGGGGTGAGTGGGGGTGTGTGTGGGGGGGTCCATGTTGGTATTGTTGTTACCACAGATTCTACATGACACAGTGAATAAAGGGGGCTGATTGTGAGACGTTTAAAAGGTATCAAAGCCATGGGAGAGAGGAAACCCAACACGGCCGCGTGGTTCTGCCGGGGACAGGGAGAATGCGACTGGGCACGTGTGGAATGTGGAGAGGCGAGGAGCAGAGCGGGCCATCTACATTTCCAACGCCGAAGGATGTTTCCTGCACCGTTCCCCCGTTCCTCTTTGCGTGTTTATGAAACATGGCTGCCGGGGACTACAAAGGTAAGGTGATACGCCATCAAAGTCCTTTTGGTCGGATGCAAAAACAATAAGAAGAAACAGAGCAACATCGCTGCGGTGGAACGCACAACAGAACATAATACTTCTTCTCTTCTACCTCCAACCTTCCTCCCCCTACTCCTCCTCCTCCTCCTCCTTTAAGCAGTCTATAGTTTGATTACCGAGTAGTGCCCCCCACCCCCCTTCAAAACTCCCCGAATGGACCCCCTCCGTGGCCCCTGCACCGGGCCAGAGGGAGCCATGGAGGCAGAACACAACTTACCTATAGGAGGAGAAAGGGGTGGAAAGGTGACGCGGTGATGAATCCACCTCGCTTTGGAGGAGTGGGTGGGTGGGCAACATGGGAACGGAGCAAGTGGAGTTGGCGGTGTGCGCATGTGTGTGCGCGCACGCGTGTGTGTGTGTGTGTTGTGTGTAGGCGGAAGAGGGGAAGGAGAGGGGAGGGAGGTAAAGTGGCTGGTGTCCCGAGCGCGGTGACCGAGGCGGAGACTGCATGTCTGATGACGCCGAGGCGGCGTATCGCTTACAGTCCTCCCTCAGCACAATCCCCCCCACCCCACACACACACACACACACACACACACACACCACCTTCACTGCCATCCGCCCCCACCTATCCCCCCCACCCACCCAAAACTATACCTCCTGCATGTCCGTCCCCACCATGCCGCAAGAGTTCACCCTCTACTTAAGGCAACAAGAGTCGGGCTCAGCATTACAAGCCTATTAAAAGATACTTTTAATTACGCCCCGCTCTCTGTCCCGGAGGATCACTTCCCCCCTCCAGGAGGAGGAGGAGGACTGAACTCTCGCCTCCCACCACCCTCACATTTTGTTTTTGGCATGTGCACTTAGGAATGGCACGACTGAAGGAGGAAGAGGGCAGGAGGAGAAAAAAGCCACGTGTTGTTTTCTCCCTCCAATTAAAGGGCATGTTGACAGATTATGGCTGCCTCTGGTTTTGTGCTCCACTAATGCAATTTGGGGGCGAGGTGGGGTGTGGAACTGTATATGGGGAGAGAGAGAGAGAGAGAGAGAGAGAGAGAGAGAGAGAGAGAGAGAGAGAGAGAGGGGGGGGGGGGGGGGGGGGGATATAGGGAGAGAGCAAGAATGGGAAAGGGAAAAAGAAAGAGAAAGCAAGGCAGAGTGGGACAGAGGGACATTTTTAAGAGAGGATGAGCCAAGGCTGTAGGTGGGGTGAAAAGTAAATTAGTAGGAGGGAGAGAATGACAGAGAGAGAGAGAGAGAGAGAGAGAGAGAGAGAGAGAGGTGGAACATGCACACCGAAGCCTCAGGGGGGGGCTCATGTTTACACTATACCTGGGCTGTAATCTATCACCACCCCTCATCTTCCTCCATTACGCCGCACACACACATAAGCAGACCCCCAAACCGAAGCCCCTGCAACTCTCACTCGCACAATTTCAATTGGATTAAGTCGACGCAAAAATATGTAGGGCATAGCTCCCGGCTGGCTGGCTACGGGGTGTTAGCACTCCGCCATTCATTTGATTCGTACATCACCGTCTCGCTTTACCTTTATGAGAGCACTCGCCTAACACGCCTTCCGGAGCTTCAAAGTATAGTCGTCGTCAGCCACGGGTTCTCTTTCTTCCACGTCGATGATCATTAGCCTGTGCCGCACGGAACGGTGCCTACAGAGCCATCAAAACCAAAGCCGTGTCATTTAGCCAAAGGTGTAGCAAGACGACAACGGTCATTATAAGGTGCCGAGGAGGCCCTCTCAGATCACCAATCACATTATACATGCTGGCAACAATATAGCAGCCAGTGAAAGGCAAGAGGGGGAGGGGGGGGGGGGTCTTACAACATTCATTAACAACAACTGGCCAGTGGATCAGTGAAGTGTATGTACAAGTATAAGGGTCCAGTTTTATGCTTTGTTGTATGACTATAGTGAAAATATCTGATCTACATGCAGTATATAAGCTTGTAACGCATTGCAAACTTGTAGATCTGCTATTTTCACACAACACGTCCTATGCGATATTTGAAAATGTGCACAAAGATATTTAGACATGTTTTGGCATATTTTTTTATATATTTGTTGAACATTCGACTGCCCAATGTAAGGGTTGCTGGGTTGAAAGTGCATGAATTGTAGCCAGTGAAGTGAAGTGGGGATAGGCCTGCTGCCCTACATAGGCAGCCCTCTGAAACAGCTCACATTCACCTTACTCAGGCTTTGTTATATCCAATCAATATTCATTTAGTCACCGAGCCTATTGACTCCATTCTGAAATAATATTACAGCTCATTCGTCTTGTCACAGAGTGCGGTAAGTATTATCCTTTGTAGCCAAACCCCCCAACCCCATTTGAAAGGTGTGTGTGTGTGTGTGTGTGTGTGTGTGTGTGTGTGTGTGTGTGTGTGTGTGTGTGTTGGGGGGGGGGGGGGCCTTACACCTCATGGATACAACTGTATATTTTTTTGTATAAGACATTGAAAAATCAATGGGTGCTTCCTGCAATCCGTCCCGCGCAAATCAATCATCATCTGCACAGCTGGCAGTGGGGAGTGAGAGTGGTGTGTGTGTGTGTGTGTGTGTGTGTGTGTGTGTGTGTGTGTGTGTGTGTGTGTGTGTGTGTGCACGCACACGCACACAGACACACACGTGAGAGAAAAGAAGAGAGCAAAAGACGAAGGGGTGCAGCAGGGCGCAATCTTTGTCCTGATACCTCTCATTTTGGAATCGCTTCTCATAATAGGGTCATCATTTCATCACTTAGCCAATCCGAGGGCCCTGCCGTTCAGCCCGGTCAGATCTCTGGGAGGACAGGCCCCATGAGAGGAGGAGGAGAGGAGGCAGTGAACTATAAACACACTCTCTCTCTCTCCCTCTCTCTCCATACGTCTTCATTCACGTGGACAGAGGAAGAAAAGCGATCTGAAAAGAGAAAATATCCTGTATCTTGGGAGCTATACAACGCACATCGGCTCACATTTCCTGCACAGACTTTGTGCGTTTGTTTGACATCTAAGATCTTAGGGAATGATAAGATGTTGTGTGCCTAGTATACGGTATGATAGTTGTAGCTAAAATATTAAGTTTGTTATGTCAATAACGTTAGGGATAATGCAAGGAAATCTTCAATTTGAAAAAATAAACTTGGTAGCAGTATAGCCTATAGTAGCCTACATTTGAAAATGTAGAAAATGTTGGTACAAAATTCACTTTTGTATTTTAATATACCGGTATCTATAAATGTATTTTGTTGTTATTGTATTCTGCATTAATACATTTAAAAACGACATATAGGCTAATATGCCTACATGGAACATACAGTATATACTGCACATGCCACAATACATATGTACAGTATATGTGTCTGGGAATCAGCCAAACAGAACTTCCCACAACCTTCTCATCAGATGCAGATTTTCAGTCAAATGGACAAATAGACAAATACATTTAAAATATTCTAATCTCAATTTGAATACATATGCAAAATTTGGTAAAATAAATACAGCATTATAAAACTGAATGTTTGCATAATTGTGATCATTTTAAATGACAAAGAAATGTAGGGCCTATTCCATACTCTTTAGAAAACATAATGAAGAAGAAAATAATAATAATAAAGAATGACTTAAATAGAGCTGTTTAAATCACCATCATAATAGCTAATTATGGCTGTGGAACAAGCCAGTTGTTTAGTCCAATGGCGTATAGCACACATTAGTTTAATCATTTAATATAAAAAAAAATGCAAGGTCAAAAATAAATTACATCCATTATTTGCCGCAGATCTCCCCAAAGCATTTGGAGCGAAACTGTTTTGAATTTCAATTGGCTTCCAAGTGGCAAAAGCCCTCAGCTAATACATCAAAGAAAAAAAATTGGTGTCAACTAATCGGTTTAGGACACAGATTTAGAATGAGTAAAATCCTATGAATACTTCAAGCATTTTCTGTACAGCATGGTGAATACACAGGCAGGCAGGCAGGCATATAGGCACTTTTTTATTTTTTTTAAGCACAGCTGACCTTGTGCATACACAAGAAAACCTGTCAGCTACTTGACATTAACCAACTTTAACTCTATCCAACCTCTTTGAACGCCGAGGCGCAATTAGTGCACCACGACGCGTAATGCTGTCCAATAATAGTCCCCTATATCCAAATTAGATTAACGCCTAGTGCCCGCAGGCATTTTAAGTGCGATGCATCATCTTTCATAAGATATACTACTCGTCCAATGCCACTGCAGCCTTTCGTGTGTGTGTGTGTGTGTGTGTGTGTGTGTGTGTGTGTGTGTAGTGTGTGTGTGTGTGTGTGTGTGTGTGTGTGTGTGTGTGTGTGTGTGTGTGTGTGTGTGTGTGTGTGTGTGTGTGTGTGTGTGTGTGTGTGTGTGTGTGTGTGTGTGTGTGTGTGTGTGTGTGTGTGTGTGTGTGTGTGTGTGTGTGTGCGCGCGTGTGAGCACGTTTTTTCCATGCCTCAAAAGCCGGTTCGTCACGTCGGACCCTTACAGAAAGAGACTTCACTGAAATGTCAAGCTTTTTTTCCCACTGTACAAAATGCGCAAATAAGCGAAACTATACTCACCTATGTCCTTTGTAAATGTATAGTGCTGAAGTGGCAGCGGCAGTTAACAGAACTTTATACTCAAATAGGGTTTCTTCCTTTACTTCAGAGAGCAACTCTTATCAAAGGAATAGGCAGTCAAACAATGGAGAGAGGGACTATCATAGTCACACCGTTTCAATACTCTCTCTCTCTCTCTCTCTCTCTCTCTCTCTCGCGCGCACACTATAATGTAGGGCAGTCTCTTCACCCCGTCTTTAATGGTGAAAAATATTGTTATAAGAAGTTCCAGAAATCTAATTTAGAGTTCACATTATAGCTCTTACTATACATGTTGTAAAATTTAAATGTGCATGGAAAAGGTATAGCCCTATAGTTTGCATCAGGGTCAATTTGAAAATATATAAATATATCATAATAATCAGTGTAGTCACCCAACATATATAACCTACTGCATGTGGAAACCCCCTGGTTTAACAATAACATACATGTTATTATATTTATATTAACTGCCTATTATTAGGCTATATACAGAAAAAGATTACTTGACTTTTTAGCACCTGCACTGTTATTATAGCTAAGTGTGATGGTAATCTAATGTACACTGCAGGAGATGGTAAAAAGGTAGGCGTTTACAGTATCATTATTGAGCTACTGTATTCTAGCTTTGTGCATCCATTCTTTGCTTTTTTCAAGTGTGCATTGGCTGACACTACAGCGTCATCACTCTGTGCTCTGGAGAGCTTTTCAGAGCGTAACGACACGTGACACTGGAGAGAGAGAGAGAGAGAGAGAGAGAGAGAGAGAGAGAGAGAGAGAGAGAGAGAGAGAGAGAGAGAGAGAGAGAGAGAGAGAGAGAGAGAGAGAGAGAGAGAGAGAGAGAGAGAGAGAAGAGAGAGAGAGAGAGAGAGAGAGTGTACACACACTCTTTAGCAGCGCCTACAGCGATCCCTTTCGGTTCATCTGAGATTTGAACTAGAAAAGCCACACAATCGCCACAATTAATGTGGCCCTAAAATACTTTAAAATACCTATTTATAAACATGACTGAGTAATATAATTGAGTTATTTATTTATTTTGGGGACTTTTCGTTTTTTTATTTCTTATTCCCCAATGATATCATATTATAAGTATTATTGTTGTTTTATTATCATTGTATTATGTATTAGGCTATTCGTATATTATTATTATTACTATTTTATTATTATTATTATTATTATTAATAATAATGTTGATCATTAAAAACGGATTATTGCTGCTTATTTGTGTGATTTTAGTAGCAGGTGCCTTACAGCTTTTGAATAGATAAAAAGGGGGGGGGGGGGGGGGGTATAATGGCCAGTAAGCGTGCAATATTAAATAAATCTCAGCCATTCCATATTTCAGAGAAGAAAGGTATCGGCTAGGATCAAATGAGATTACATCCACTGGTCGAGGCGGATTTGGAGTAGTTCATATGGTACTAATCTGCCCTGTGCTCCGGGCTTTGGGACTTTCAACGAGTGTGTATCCATGTGCTTTATAACAGGATATATTGCGAAAGGAATAGCCTAAACAATTATTAGCCGTCGCCACTGTAAATAGCTGAAGGGAGGCAACACACATTTCTGTCAATTCGATGAATACCGAATCCCGATTAATAATAGTTTGTATACATACGATATTTAACCAGCTTGAAGGAGAAGTCCGTGATGTTGTAGAATATATACGGCTATTTGCGCCATCTTTACTTTAACTTATTTTTTAAGTTGCCATATCTTACCAATGACAAATGCGTCTGGCGTTATAGAAAGTCGACGTGTAGCCTACAATCGTAATCCATTTTGGAATGTATCGCCCTTTTTTAGCCTCCTTTTACGCGCAGATCAAGTCGGTGGCTTTGACGCACATATTCAAAATTAAAACAAAAATGTGTTATTGTTCTTGCGCTCACATATAGACGAAATAAGCGCTGGGGGAAAAGAACAACGGCGAAAAGAACGCGGATAGCCTTTTCCCTTTCTTTCCTTTCATATCTGGCAGAGCCGTTCCTGGCAGACACCGAGCCATTTGTTATTGATCAAGTGTGAAAGAACTGAAGGCTTCGCATTTAGAGGAGAGGAGAAAAAAAAGGAAAAGGGAAGAAAGTTGGAGCCGATCTACAGACTCGCATGATATCGCCATCCAGGGGGCTGCATGGCGCACTTGAGACTTAACTGCAACGAGCCTTGTTATGGGAGAAAAAATAGAGAGAAATAGCGGGAGGAGATGGATTGTTACTCAAAGAGAGAGAGAGAGAGAGAGAGAGAGAGAGAGAGAGAGAGAGAGAGAGAGAGAGAGAGAGCAGGGAGGGGGAAATGGGGTGAATAATAAGCAAGGGGGGAAGAGGGGGCGAGAGAGAGAGAGAGAGAGAGAGAGAGAGAGAGAGAATGGATTTTGGTAGGGCTGCGTGGTTGCCCAGCATAAGCTCGCCTTTTTCTTTCGATGACTACACCCCGAGAGGAGGAGCGTTGAGCCGCGTAGTAGGCGTCAGAATCCTCAATTTCCAACTTTGCATCTTGGCAGGACATTTTCCCAAGCAAAGCCCCCCATCCGATGTAAAAAAAAAAAAAGAGAAAAAAAAACTTGTGCACGGCACATGAGAGCAGCGAGGGCGCAACTCAGATAAGGGGAGCGACAGAAAAACGAACGACAGCAAATTCAACGCGCAGAGAGGGTTGCTGTGCTGGCAGCGACCAAAAATCCGACATCTAAGTCCTATGTAGACTATTCATTTATCATTTCACTTTTTTTTGACCGCTGTCATTCAGAAGGAGGAGGTGGTGGAGGGGGCGACAGACAGACAGACAGACAGGCTGGTCTGTTGATACGAGGGGACTCTATGAGCGCCCACGACGCATGAAGAGGGGGGAAATAAGGGGAAAAGTGCGCAAGTAACGTGGCTTACTTTCCTGTGGCGTCCGCTTCAGCATGGCGTATCCTCAGGGCTACTTGTACCAGCCGTCCGCGTCCCTGGCTCTGTACTCGTGTCCGGCGTACAGCACCATATCGGGACCAAGGACGGAGGAGCTCGGCAGATCCTCGTCCGGATCCGCCTTCGCTCCGTACGCTGGATCCACGGCGTTCAGCAGCGCCTCTCCTCCCGGCTACAACTCCCATCTGCCGTACAGCGCGGCGGACGCCGCGGCGGCCGCTGCCACTTTCTCTTCGTACGTGGTGAGTAGGCTATATACAACTTGAAAATGTTATCATGACTTTAGTGGAACCGGGTCGGAGATTCGTTGCACTGATTACTGTCTAATATCCCTTGCTCGCTGGGGATGTGTGTGCGCTTATGGGAGAGACGTGTATTTGTGTGGCGTTCATTTACATTCCGTTTTTGACGTTGCCATCACGAAAGTGTTGTAAATACACCTAATTGGTCTGATTATGGGTCGTGTTGTGCTTTTGAAAAATATCAATAATTATTATGGGGAATATGTCGTGTCAAAATAGTTGTTTTAGCATGTAAGTGCTGCATCATGCCTGCAGTGACGGCAATTTAGGTCACTTGTTTTTTTGTTTGTTTTTAGGGGTGCTTGATTAAAAGTTTCTTCTTCACATTTCTTTAATCGGCAAAGATAAGCTTTTGGTTGAACTTGCAATAGGATTCGTATCTACAAATTAATCTGGAAACAAACAAATAAGCTCAACATACAATAACACAAAAAAAATAAACAATTTAACTGTAACTGTGTAGGCCTAGCTGTTTAGGCTACTCAAAAGATGACATTAGAAAATGTGGTAGGTCAATTTTCTTTTGATCGATGTCTATGGGAGTATAAATGAGGTCAGATATCTCTAAACTATATGTGATTTTCATCGATTTAATTGCCAATTATCACAGCTGATAACTGCATGTTGACGTCTGATAAATTAAACAAAACAATAACTAAAGACTCTCCTGGAAATACCAAATAAAGTTCAAACAAACTTTATGAAGGCGAAGTTCAAACTTGTTATATTGGTGCAGAAAAAAGGGAAAACATGTCACTATATGCATTTGTGTAGGCTGTAGCCTATGTGCGTGTGTCGTGTGCACGCGCGTGCGTGAGTGTGCGCGCACCCCTGCGCTGTTATAAACTATTTTAAAGCTCTTTGAATGAATATATAGGCGTATTTCCTCCGTAAATAGATTAATTGCCCAATAACAATATAGTAAATAATAATATGTTTTATTTGTACAGAGCCCTATATGCAGGGCACAAGAACGCTTAAAGAGCAGAATAAAAAAGGAGCTGTAGCCTATATTCACGTCAATATAAACACCAGGAAAATCAGCATTAATGCGTAGGCTATAGAGGGGGGGGGGGGGGGGGGTTCATACAATAATTGACAATGTTTAGACGCGTGTGATGATGATGATGATGATGATGACCGACCGGGTGCATGCGCTGTGTTTCCCATGCAGAGCTCTCCTTATGACCAGGGCATGGCCGGGTCAATAGGATACCACCCGTACGCCGCTCCCCTGGGCTCCTACCCGTACGGCGACCCGGCCTACCGCAAGAACGCCACGCGGGACGCCACGGCCACCCTGAAGGCCTGGCTCGGCGAGCACCGCAAGAACCCCTACCCCACCAAGGGCGAGAAGATCATGCTGGCCATCATCACCAAGATGACGCTCACCCAGGTGTCCACCTGGTTCGCCAACGCCCGCAGGAGGCTCAAGAAGGAGAACAAGATGACGTGGACGCCGCGGAACCGCAGCGAGGACGAGGAGGAGGACGAGAACATCGACCTGGAGAAGAACGACGACGACGAGCCCGCCATCATCAAGCCCGGCACAGACAAGGGAGAGTCGACCGACACGGAGTCAGGTTCGTTTGCCGTGCATTGCATGCATGCGTGAGGGAGGGGGGAGGAGGAGGAGGGGGGGGGGGGGGTGTCATCAATTTTTCATCGCAGTCGTTTCCACTCTGGGCGCAAAATTGATTGCTGGTTAATGGTGGTATATTATTTATAATGGGACAATTGCTTTAAATAATAATCACCTTGAACTCCCCTCATTTGACTTCTCGGAGGGGCTGAAATTGCTGGTGACGCACAGTGTTTAGTAGTCAATTCATCTTTAGCCGCATAATAAGGATACAGCTGGTGTATTTCACCGAGTATTCGGGCTAATGATAATTATTGCCATTATATGATCATTAATATCCCCGGGTTTTTCACCGGTTGTGTGAGCCGAGGGCCTATTGTTGAATGCTTATTACCATACCTATTATTATGATAATGTAGGCCTACAATAGCCTCGAATGTATGTATTCAAATAGTCAACATATGCCCCGATGCTTTTGTGCCACAGTGTTATGCCACTATAGAATAATTATATTATTTCAGTATTAACTATATGCCCTTCTTTTTTTTTGCTCCAGATCATAAATTGCTAAACCCTGGGGACATGGCCTGTGACAGATTTAAAGAGGACAGTCATCATGGCAAAGACACGGATCCCCTTCTGAGCGACTCGGAATTAAAAGAGCAGGACGAGCGGACAGACTTGCTGCAAACAGAGTCCTCTAATAAAGCCACCACGTCGTCTCCCGCGGCCGTGCGCCGCGGGGGAGACGCGCTGCTGTCGCACGACAAGCAGTCGGACCTGAACCATAACAATTTGCCTGTGAACGGCAGCAGCAGCAGCAGCAACGTGACGTCAGTGATTCACTCTCCGCCGTCGGCCCCTAAACCCAAACTGTGGTCTCTCGCGGAGATCGCCACGTCCTCGGACAGGTGTAATAAGGGCAGCGGGGACTCGCAGCAGCAGCAGTCCCAGGCCCCGGGCGTTGGAATCGGCCCCAACGGCCGCGCCGCGTCCCCGGCGGCGCGGTCCTCGCCTCACCACCACCAGAACAGCACGGTTCTATCGAGGCCTCTGTATTACACCTCCCCTTTCTATCCCGGCTACACGAACTATGGCGGCTTTGGACACCTGCACAGTAACCACCACCACCACCACCCCGGCACGGGGTCCAGCACGGCACATTTCAATGGATTAAACCAGACTGTGTTAAGTAGAGCAGAGGCTCTGGTAAGAGAGAGCCAGAAAGTCTCACTCAGAGGGCAAACGCAGGTAGATCTTTGTAAAGACTCCCCATTTGAACTAAAGAAAGGTATGTCAAACATTTAATATACCTGATTATTATTATTTTCTTTCCCCCAATCACGCAGACTTTTATTTATTTTCTTTTATTTTGTGGTTGCATTAAGAAAATAAAAATAAAAATCTGAGAACAGTTATTTTCTGAGTACATGCTAATCTTTCAAATTTTTAGTTTCAGAATGGTTAATCCTAAAAGAAAATGTAACATGAATGGTCTTAATCGCTGCAGCCGCCTGAGTCTATTTGTATTAAAGACTAACATGTATATTTAATGTAGCATTTTTGTATTTAAGAAAAAATGGACAATACACTATCTTTGAAGTAAATTATGAAGAAAAAAATACACTTGTGCAGACGATTATTCTTGGAGTGCAGTTGTTTTTGCATGTTTGATGTGTCAAAAAGTGCTTCCTGGCCCACGAATCGACAGGAAATATTTGTGGATTGGATTCTTGCACCATGACAGCTGTATCAATGGCAATTTTCTTTTCTAAAGGCTTGCGGGCGTGAGGCTATAGGCCAACAACACAGAGAGAGGGAAAAGGTCGTTGGAGACTTGAAAGGCATAACAAAAAAAATCCATCTTGCTTCACTCAGACATGTACCGACCTTTTGGACAATAAAATAGGCAGACAGTAATTTTCTGGTATATTTTAAGTTAGTACCCAGGCCCTTTCATTGTTATTCACCATGTTCAACATATTGGTGTGCAGTATACAAATCACTGTGTATAACACATTAGGCTACATTTAATAATTAAAATAGCGGTGAGGATTTTATTTTTCACCGTGTAAACCTAAAATTCTCCCCTGTAGACATTGTGAAGGTGTATCTTAAAATATTTTATATTTTAAAAACCCAATTACTCGTCGCGTTTTATGCAAAGCAATCAGGTGGCGAACTGCGGTAATGAGCTCGATTTTATGCCAAATTTAGGCCTCATTACTATTTCCAAGGCGTGGCAGAGCTGTTAAAAGGACGCAATCATGCATTTAGGAGCATACTGGCCCGTTATGGCATATAATGGATACGCTCTTTAATGGTGCGTTGGATGTGAAACATTGGTGATTTGGGGCTGAAAAGGGAGGGATCTGATCAGGGCCGCGCGCGGTACAGTAGCCCGGCTTACACACGCACGCACTCACACAAGACTGCACTGTATAGCCTATAAGAGACTCCCAGACCCTTCCAAGCTCCGCAGGTAGGTGTCACACTTGCTCCTAGAATTTTCAGGGGGGCTTCCTTCCATTCTTTGTAACCCGCCTCTGATCAAAATGGCCTAGTTAAAAAAAAGGAACAAGCGCTGCACAGGCTGAGCTGAGGCACACACACAGGCCTGCATATGGCATGCATGCCGTGATGATCACAGTTATTATGTGAATTGTGGCCCAAGTGGATGAAAAATTCAGACATAACATGACAACACACACTTAACTGACGCGTTAAAAAATAATTAAGATGGGGGAGGGGGGGGGGTGGCATCCAGGCTAATTGCAGATGTTAAGGTGGTCATTACTGGTGTTTTATATAAAGCTGAACGTGTTTTATGAGGATAATCAAATTTAGCTTAATATATTATTAATAATGATTACATTATTGTTATTATTAACATAATTATTATCCTATCATTATTGATGTTGTAATAATTATTTACAATTAACACTAATTTGTTAAGCTTGCTGTTATCAAGGTTTTTTAAGCATTATATTTTTTTACACCAAATAATAATAATCACTAGGCCCATTTTAGGGTTATTATTATTATTATTATTATTATTATTATGCTCCAGTGAAGTGGCTCAGTTTGCTCCTGTTTACATTCAACCATTAATCTCCATAGTTGACTCTCTCCTCTGCTGCAGCTAGAAGTGTCCCGCGGGATTCATATAATTCCCTTAGCCTTAATGTCCTCTATGCGGAGTCAGGCGGGCGAGTGAGTGGGCTTTCTATTTTAATCTGAGAGAGAGAGAGAGAGAGAGAGAGAGAGAGAGAGAGAGAGAGAGAGAGAGCTGTGTGTGTGTGTGTGTGTGTGTGTGTGTGTGTGTGTGTGTGTGTGTGTGTGTGTGTGTGTGTGTGTGTGTGTGTGTGTGTGTGTGTGTGTGTGTGTGTGTGTGTGTGTGTGTGAGAGAGAGAGAGAGAGAAAGAGAGAGAGAGCGCAGTGATTGCGACACATCAGCCGGATAAAGAGCATAATCATATTGATTATTTTTTTTCTAGGCTGGCTGATCCACGAGGGATGCAAAGCGAAATTTGACATTATTTCGTTATTTCGTAGGCCATTTGCATTAGTGGATAGGTGCATTTCAGTTGTATGAGGTATAGTAGTATAGTATGAGGCCTATTATAAGACAAAGCACAGAGAGGAACTTTCTGATAATAGGCCTACATCTTTCGTAATTTAGAGGAAATGTTTGGGGAAATGATCAATAATAAACAAGCCTGTCATCTGCCGCTTTTGCACTGTCTAAAAACTCAAAGCCCCAAATGTACGACCACGTTTTTGAGCAATATTAATTAGTGGGAGTGCTGATTGTTTTTCCCCACATGTGACACTTGGTTTTCCCCCCAACAGTAATTCAAACGACGCCCTGTGGGAGAGAGAACCTCTTTGATGTTCCTTTGAATCTATTTGGTTGTAATTGAATATACCCTACACTACCATATTTACAAAAGTAGATTATTAGTATCACTATTATTATTCTTTGCGTTCTAAGCTTATCTTTTTATTAATTTTTTTTATTACATTATTCGTTTATCGACTATAGTATACGTAGGCTACTGTAATTTCCCACAAGTGTCAATGCGCACCATCTAGACTTTTTTTTTTTGAACCCAATTAAAGTCAATTAACTTAACCACACAATGCCCCCGCGTGTTCTGAGAATTTTGCCCGGGCGTTTATTAGACAAGGAAAACTTAAGTCACGATAGCCTATAGGGCAGATCTGTGCACAACTTTGTCCCGTTCCGTCTCCCGTTTCACCGGCTCCATGCAGCTGAATGGTGCGCTGGCTCATTGTTCTGAAGCGTTGCGTTGGATATGTAACCTACCATGTGAGAATACCAGGCGAGAGAGCAGGTGAAACTGTTCCCACGTGTTAAAAGTGAGGGGTAATACACGGATAGAAGAAAGACACGGATACCCTTCAATCGTACTTTGTTACCTTACTTGGGCAGGGCCCTGGCTGGCTGTGTCGCGGCCTAAATGCACGCATCGATCTAATAGGCTTATCTCGCTATTAAGAAAAGCACACACATATACAGTTTCGGTGAAATTCGTTTAGAAAAACATCAAATAGAATAACGAACAACATTGTTTATAAAGTGGGTGGCTGTAATTAATGGAGGAGGGAAAATATTGTGCCGTTTTCAAGCAGACGACGAAAAATATAGGCCTCAGGATTATTGTTGAAGTCGAAAAGGAAAACAGCAGCATTTTTGTGTGTGTTTCTCTGAGCAGGAGGCATAGCCCCTCAACAAATTCGGCATTTTGCACAAACTGACACGATGGCAATCTGGCAGGATTTCAAACACCACG
Source organism: Protomyctophum bolini (assembly GCF_963924005.1). Classification (NCBI taxonomy): domain Eukaryota; kingdom Metazoa; phylum Chordata; class Actinopteri; order Myctophiformes; family Myctophidae; genus Protomyctophum; species Protomyctophum bolini. The sequence continues at coordinate 18,021,231 of NC_137862.1, read as the reverse complement.
AGCCTATATGTCATCTGCACTTTCTGCAGCATGCAGGTTGATGCTTTATTCATGCATATTTCCCCTCAAAGCAGACGCCACGTTTGTGCATAATATTTCGTGAGTGTGTGTGTGTGTGTGTGTGTGTGTGTGTGTGTGTGTGTGTGTGCATGCAGCAACCAAGCAGCGATATTATGTTTATGGACCTAATATGGGGACTAATGAAAAACAAGAGGGTTTTCGGGCTTGCTTTCGACATGAGAGCGGTCGGAACTCGGATCTAATGAAGTTCAAGTTGCTTCGTCCCAGCATCCCAGCATAATCCCATTATCAGCGTCATTATCTGCGTCGCAAGTTGCAAGTTTATTAGTAGCCCCGTTGATACTGGAGCCACGTCGTGACGACAGACAGTGACAATCTAATTTGCACTGATGTTGTCAAACACGGGATTTGTGGAACTGTTAATGGTTAACCTATAGAAGCCTACGGCAATTTGAAAGTCTAAATCTTCAAGATCATTTATTCGATTGGATCTAGAGTGCACAGCCTGGCCTGCGCCACACATAGCAATGTAAGTCTATATACATTTATGGGTATATAAAAATCGAAATAATGCGTTTGGCACGCGGGTTATGGCAATAGCTGCACAATTCGGTAGCCTTGGGAAGAGATTTAACTTGGCGCGGAGGGACGAAATAGATTAGGGGCTTTAGGTCCACACCTGCCACTTGGGGCCGCTCAAATAGGTCAGGCCACAAAGTGAAACCCAAACCTGTTGATACACTGCGTTTCAATATCATTAAAATGTACTCAGCGGACCAAAAGGGAGTTCACATAAACAGCTTACTGATAAAACGTCTGTCTACATGATACAACACATCTGACACGACCAAGAGAGTCAAATTCAGCCCAGGCGCGTAAAGAGACACCCCCTGTTGCTTGACCTCTGTTGGATTATTCGCAAGGCCATGAACACCAAACCGCCAAGTGTTGCCAAATGGACGCGGCCCTGGAATAAAAGATGGAGACTGTTTTCTTTCAGAAAGGAGATCGTTTAAATAAAATACAAATTATACAATACAAAAAACACAGTGAAAACAACCTATATTGCGGTGTTAAGTATGCCAAATTTCCCCCGGACATCATGCATGTCTTGCTTTCCCTGAAGAAATGTATATAGCTGCTGTTTTGTCCATGTGAGATGAGGTTGTGGTCCATAGAAGCACCCCAGTTGTGACTTATATGTTGGTGACGCTTAAAATATTTATTTATTTATTTATTTATTTATTTATTTATTTATTTATTTATTTATTTATTTATTTATTTATTTATTTGCCAATAATCCAATTATTTATCATGCAACACTGATAGCTTTTATCCTTCAACATAATCTCCCAATCAAACCATGCAATTTGAAGAGCTAAAAGAAACAAACGATGAAGAAAAAACTAAAACAAAAAAAGACAAGTGAAGGTAACACCTTATTTTGGTACCTATAATATGTCCATGGTTAAATGAAGTTATAAAGCCGTTCTGAACACGTTGTAAAACCAACTCCAAATGACGTGGCACAAGGTTGATTTACTAGTATTTTTCTGCACTTTGCAGACTGTTTTTGTATTTCTCTGGAGAGCTCCCAGGGGACAGATTACATGTGTAATTTTCAGCTGTCTGTTGTTTTAAGTGACCCCCTTCACATTCCTATATGAATAAAACATTTATTCAAAGAGAGCAAAAAAACACCAATGGAGAATGATGATCTATAATGTATGCTACACTCTGAAGTGATCAGTTTTCAGAACCTATGCAGTAATATTAGCCTATTGGATCTTGCAAGGCAAACTATTAATCAAATAAAACTTTTTTTTCCGAAACAAATTAAAATCCTTTTAAAAAGTACTAAATTGCTAAAATAGCCAATCTACAAGCTCACAAAGGTTTTGTATTAAGCATGAATGTGGTTAGTGGTTAAACTATTTAACTTAAATATTAGAAGTGAACAACAACAAGGTCATTGGGTCTATAACCGCGAGGTGGGAAATACAGAAGCCACGAATCGTGTTGTAAATGGCAGGTGTTTTCATTGGCACAGCCGTCACTCAAATAGGCCAACATTCACAGCTGATAATATGACAAAACAAGTCTCAAATCGACATACCGTTGAAAAACATTAGATTGAATCACTCATGTTTATCACGAACACTTATGCAGACTCATATGAATAATATATAGCAGGTATGCACGCACACACACACACACACACTTGACTCTGTGAAAAGGGCTGCTCATTGGCCAGTGTGCTCTGACAGCAGTGTGGAGTGAGCTCTTGACCCTCTGACTGGGCAGGGCGTGTGTTCAGTGGCCATGTAAGGGCTCAGCGCGCACACACACACACACACACACACACACACACACACACACACACACACACACACACACACACACACACACACACACACACACACACACACACACACACACACACACACACACACACACAGCAGCATGAATGTTCACACCACTAGGTACACACAATTTAAACACTAGAGCCTCAGTTATATATAGGCTACTTAGTTGCACCCAAGTGTCATGCTCAGCAGATCTACAATCTCACCACACACAACAAAGTAAACGTGACGCGTTTGTGAGCGTGTATATCTGCAATTTATGGCACGCAACACCGACATGCAACTAAGCTTTGGCGGCCACTTTTATCCAGAGTGACTTGGATCAGAGCATAAAGCCAGTCAACAAAGCACATAACTAGTAGTGGTGTAATTACATTTACTTAAAGAGGAATACCACTCATTTTCAACATTTTACTATGTCATTAATATACAGTAGGCTATAACAGTAATATCAGTAACCTTATAAAGTACATCTCAGTGACGTCACAAAGATGTACTATGTTAGTGATCACGTTTCAGTCCTCCAGTTCAATAGGAAACACAGAATGGCGGGACTTTATTTATTTATTATTTCCACACATAACTCTAAGGTATCAATGACATAAGTCAAATGTTGAAAGTAAGTGCTATTCCCCTTAGTACGGTATGTACAATTTTGTAGTATACTTTTACTTTTACTCCACTAGATCTCAGAGGCAAATATTGTACTTTTACTCCACTATTTGAAAACTTTAGTTACTTTGTATAGATTTTGCGTATTATTTCAAAACATACATTAACCAATTTAGCCTTATATAGCCTATACATTTCGGCCATTTGAAAATAGCGATCTACAAGCTCACATTGTAGATTGTCTATTTTCAAAATATTTCTATACATTTGAAAACTTGAAATGAGACATTATGCACAGTACTCTACTTTTGGTACTTATATTGTACTTTTACTCAAGTAAATTTTGAATTAAGCTACAGACTTTTAGTTGTAACAGAGTATTTCTGCATTGCAGTATGTTGATACTTTTACTTAAGTAAAAAAGAATGTCACATAAGTAGAGTGCAAAGAGTGCCTCAACAAAACTGCAAGTAAACATCAAACGTATAGTCTGAACAACATGCAACATCTAAATAACATTCTGTACATTTCAAGCAAAACAAATCTAAATAAAATGAGAAAAAAAAATACATGCACGCACGTCGCATAGGCTACTGTATAAATACAGTGTATACAATGTCGGCTGCACACCACACACACGACAAATATTATCCATGTATAAACACATTACTTGCACGTGTGAATGCCATATGTGAATAACTGTATGATTATAAATGTATGTGAATGCATGTGTGAATTATTGTGTGTGTGCACTCACTCACTCACACACACACACACAAACAGTCTGCAACGCACGCACGCACGAACGCACACGCACGCACTCACGCACACACACAATCATTCAGGGGGAGGGGCCTTATATCGAAGCCAAGTTTCCTGCTATAAGCACTGGTCTGGGAGCAGTTAGTGGGTCTGATAGAGACTTCAGCAGATACTGAACACATTCAACACACCCACTGAAGTGTTGACTGAAGCCTGCCGTGTTTCATGGCCTTGACTGGCATGCTTCAGCAATAATAGAGGAAATGTAAAATGTATTAATGATGATGCAAACACTTTACTGCAGAACTAGGATACTGAAAACTATACCTGTAACAGTTGTATAGACCTGAGGACGATTCTAAAACAAATATTCAAAATCCTGACATTTTCACGATATTTCAAAATTAGCAGACCTATACAAGCTCGTAGTGCGGCACTCGGTGCCGCGCTATGAGCTTGTAGATCTGCTATTTTCCAATAGCTAAAGTATAACATAATGCTTAAACACCAAAAGGCGTTCCCACCCAGATTGGGTTAAAAAAAAGGTAGGGCAGAGAGCGTGATAAGCTGTGTACGCCGTATCATCCCTATAGGGAACATACAGCAGCTGACCAACCAGCACAAGCTAAAATTGTCGCCTCAAACTGAACGGAAGGAACCCACCATGCCTAACACAGTTGCTACAGATGGTTTGGTATAATATTCACGGCCGGGGAGACACTGGAGTTTATCGGGACCCCAAGTAACCAAAACACAGAGTGGAAAACAGAGACCATTGACGGTCCACAGAATGGCTGTGCGACGGCCAACTCGCACTCCACATTTGAGGAATCACGACGAGACTATACCATTCCATTCGCCATGCAGGGCAGTTCATTGTTGACAGTAATGTTAATCTATTTCTTCAAATAAAGTGTTGATCAAATGCTATTTTGTCATTGTGCATAAATATGGCTGTTGGTATGTGATGATGCAAATTATCACTCATTATCACCGCATAGTATATTTGTAGGACTTATGTTGTTGTAACCACTTAAACCCTAAACCTCAATTGATCGGTGACCCCCAGCGGTCTGTAGGCCTACTTGGTCGTTTCATCTTTACGCTCTACGCCAAATATCTTCAATGAAAATAGCACAACACGTCGCGAGACAACCCGTTGTGAGCTTGCTGTAGGTCATCTATTTTAATAAACCACTTTAGGGTATTGAGTATAGAGCTGCTCAGGACCAATAGGCCTACCTCTTTAAAGTGTGTTTTGTAAATGGATTACATTTAGGGCCCTATTTTCACCATGTGACTTACCACTTATCTTTGCCTTCTTTGCCTTTTTTACTATTATGAAAAACATTGTTCAACTAGCCAATCTACATCGAGCTTATGGAACTATTCAAAAATGTTTTTCAAAATAGTAAAAATAAAAGAGTTCAGTGATAAGGAGTAAGGCACTGGCACAAATAGGGCCCCTAGATGTTTTAGAGACGGTGCCACATGTTGGATAATTGCGGCCGCGATGCATTATAGCCTATACTTCGCTATCCTTGCCATGCGATGGCAGCGACGCCGTTGTAGGCGAAGCAGGAATCATCAGGCTTTTAAGAGCGGACAGCGGCAGACATGAGATAAGTCCCGTTAATATTACAGTTGTAATGGTTGTGATGAAGATTGATGAAGTGTTTTCTTTCAGGGACTTCAGAGGGAGGAGGAGGAGGAGGAGGGAGGGTCCGCCAGCCGCCTGACTGTTTATTTACATTTGGCCTTTTTAAATGATCCCTTTCTTCCCCAACATCTGCTCCACATTACCACACAGATATATGTGTCCTAATGACCACTAGGATGCACGCACGCACACGCACACACACACACACACACACACACACACACACACACACACACACACACACACACACACACACACACACACACACACACACACACACACACACACACACACACACACACACACACACACACACACACACACACACACACACGCTTTAAGATGGCAATTTTATTAATTGCACTCGTACACAATTTTTTGCCACTTCTTTAACGGTAAGCAGAAAAATAAGACGCAACAATTACATAATCATGTTCTATACTTGTGGGGACATTTGGACCTCACCGCACGGGGATCCTTTAACTCTTACACCCAGCGTGCCTCACAACAAACGGACCTTCCTTCGCTGCCGGCCCCTCTTCTGTTGGTCCCAACCTTCCAGTGTTCCTCCCCAGTTCACTGTGCAGCCTGACGCATGCAAATGGCCACTTACTTAATTGGATCAGTTCCCAAGATGGATATAAACGGGGGCCCAGCCTCCTTTTTTTCCCTTCTCTTCTCTCCTCCTTTTTTTGGCTAAGTTATTTTGAGCGCTGCTCAATTCAGCCATGTGTGAGAGTGAGCGCTAATGAGTAGGGAGAGGAGAGGAGAGACCACTGGACTCATTCACAGAGTAGGGAGAGGAGAGGAGAGACCACTGGACTCATTCACAGAGTAGGGAGAGGAGAGGAGAGACCACTGGACTCATTCACAGAGTAGGGAGAGGAGAGGAGAGACCACTGGACTCATTCACATAGTAGGGAGAGGAGAGGAGAGACCACTGGACTCATTCACATAGTAGGGAGAGGAGAGGAGAGACCACTGGACTCATTCACATAGTAGGGAGAGGAGAGGAGAGGAGAGACCACTGGACTCATTCACAGAGTAGGGAGAGGAGAGGAGAGACCACTGGACTCATTCACAGAGTAGGGAGAGGAGAGGAGAGACCACTGGACTCATTCACAGAGTAGGGAGAGGAGAGGAGAGACCACTGGACTCATTCACATAGTAGGGAGAGGAGAGGAGAGACCACTGGACTCATTCACATAGTAGGGAGAGGAGAGGAGAGACCACTGGACTCATTCACATAGTAGGGAGAGGAGAGGAGAGACCACTGGACTCATTCACATAGTAGGGAGAGGAGAGGAGAGACCACTGGACTCATTCACATAGTAGGGAGAGGAGAGGAGAGACCACTGGACTCATTCACATAGTAGGGAGAGGAGAGGAGAGACCACTGGACTCATTCACATAGTATAGGAGAGGAGAGGAGAGACCACTGGACTCATTCACATAGTATAGGAGAGGAGAGGAGAGACCACTGGACTCATTCACATAGTAGGGAGAGGAGAGGAGAGACCACTGGACTCATTCACATAGTAGGGAGAGGAGAGGAGAGGAGAGACCACTGGACTCATTCACATAGTAGGGAGAGGAGAGGAGAGGAGAGACCACTGGACTCATTCACATAGTAGGGAGAGGAGAGGAGAGGAGAGACCACTGGACTCATTCACATAGTAGGGAGAGGAGAGGAGAGGAGAGACCACTGGACTCATTCACATAGTAGGGAGAGGAGAGGAGAGACCACTGGACTCATTCACAGAGTAGGGAGAGGAGAGGAGAGACCACTGGACTCATTCACATAGTAGGGAGAGGAGAGGAGAGACCACTGGACTCATTCACAGAGTAGGGAGAGGAGAGGAGAGACCACTGGACTCATTCACAACAATTTCTCTGCTCCATATACAGTATAGTCCAGACTTTCACGCTTGCTAAAGGCTCATGTTTAACCCCTTAAACGCTACTTCAATGATCGGGGTGCCACAGGGGTCTATACTTGCTCCCCTCCTTTATTCCCCTCTACTCTATGACAATCCCTTGACTCCTTCAAAACTGGTCTCAAAGGATGGCTGCAATTCAACGGATGGCTGCAATTCAAAACTGTCCCCCGTAAAATCTGAATCCCCCACCCACCCCTTTTTGCCCTCACTGTATATGTTTTCTTTTACCTTTTTCCCTTTCTCCTTCATGATGATGATTTCCTGTTTTTTCCGCTATATAGAAGTGTATATTTGTATGTCTCTAAATGTTATGATGAATTGAACAAGGTGGACCCTCTTGTAAACAAGTCTAGTGCTTTATTGAATGGTCGCCCACTCATAGTTAACAGTTTTTTGTATTGAGTTGTGCTTGAAATGTACTGTAATTCTGCAAACTGTTAATAAATACTTCAATCAATCAATCACCGCAAAACCATTGGCTTTGCCCAGAATGGGGATGCGGTTAATGCTGACATATTTTGATATTGACAAAAGTGCCGTTAGATGTCATTTCTGATGAGAGACACAGCTGGGGTCATGTAGTGATGATGTATAAATGAGCCTTTACTTTGGTACAATGAAGGAAGGAGGAGAGGAGGAGAGCTCGGGGCCCCACGTGTGTGACTATTGTCTACATTGGCAATTTACAAAAGTGCCTGTCTGGATGATCCAACTCAGGAATCATCCAATCAGTAATGTCCACCTCATGTACACGCACACACGCGCGCGCACACACACACACACACACACACACACACACACACACACACTGCTGCCCTGTGTTGTTCCGGTTTTAGGAGTGTGCGTTGCAGGACAGGTAGCCGTTGGGTTTCGTCATTCAACATCCAAATTAGCCGGGTATCAAAATCCAAACACTGACGCAGGACTTTGCATCAGCCAGTGCCTGTGCCTGTTCAATGTTGCACTTGACAATTCCATGCTTCAGACATTAGCAGATGATTACGGGTGGGAAGAAATAGCCCTGTGGCTTATTATTTTATTTATTTTTCCACCTTTTTCTTTAACAGATAAAGACCACCCTCAACTCCACCCCCACCAACCTCACTCACTTCAGTAGGGTTTCCCTTGCCCTAAAACCAGCCCCCTTCCCATCAAAGGCAGTACTGGCCGGGGGTTGTGAGCTGTTCTGTCTGGGTCACAGATCTAATATATTGTTAAGCTTCATTTTATGCTTCGTGGTATGACGGTGTTGTGTGAATATAGCCGACGGTGCATGAGCTTATAGACCTGTTAAACAATTTCAGAATAATGCTCAAAATCTCAAATATTTTTGAAAGGTTTGATAATAATGACATGCCCAAGACATTGAGACACACACACACACACACACACACACACACACACACACACACACACACACACACACACACACACACACACACACACACACACACACACACACACACATATATATATATATATATATATATATATATATAATTATAAAGTAAAGAGTAAAGAAAGCCTATACTGTCAGCTGTCCAAATATTATTCAATTCAATTTCAGAATGGTAGACATGAGACCTGAGGCCTACCATTGTGTGGCACATGTATGCACGGAATGTCTATGTTAACAGGCTTCTGTGTGCGGCCTAGAGGGCGCAGTGCACACACTGCACAGTGTGCACTGCGCAGTGGTTCCTGACTTGTGGTCGGTGTAACATTCTGGGTGCCCAGGGCAAAAAACTGTTGACAAAGTTCTGGGCAAAAACCCTTACTGCAGTCTTGTTGCTGATACCTGGAGCCAGGCTAGAGCAGCCAGAGCATCATGCAGCCAGAGCATCATGCAGCCAGAGCATCATGCAGCCAGAGCATCATGCAGCCAGAGCATCATGCAGCCAGAGCATCATGCAGCCAGCCTTGGCTCACATCATATCTATTGACCTCGATTTCAATAACGGAGCCATTTCCGGTCCGATGAATGATTTGCTGGTCTTGCATGGAATGACCATCTGGATGGAAGGATATGATCACTGTAGGTAAGCATCACATGCCAGCAGAATGCTCTGCATGCTGGATGGAGGTTACATCTCTAGTATGCAGATATGCGTCTACTGTATATGATGCCACTGTGCGTGGGCGCCACTGGTGCTAATATATGATTAAAAGCCAGAACTGCTTAACTACCATCAACTCCCTATAGGAGTCCCTATATGTTGGGTAAATGTTGAAAAATGTTAAAAGATTGTCTCAAAAACAGTCTTATAAATAGTGCAAATAGCACATTGCCTGTTTTCGCTATTTGACATGTGAAGAAGTAGCCTGCACAAGAAAGAAAGAAAGAAAGAAAGAAGGAAAGAAGGAAAGAAGGAAAGAAGGAAAGAAAGAAAGAAAGAAAAAGATTCTATAGATTTTTGGCCCATATGGTCAAACAGAAATGTATTTTGATCCAATATGAGGAAAGGACATGCGCGCACATCCGGAGACATAACAGCACTGTATTCAGTTCAAAAACAAACCTGCGAAAGAAAGAAAGAAACCTTGTACTGCCACAGCTTACCCCCTTTTTTGTTTGGGAGAGCTTAGATTGGGGTGCCGTTCGTTCACACTAGCTGCACTTTAAGCATAGAAAGATCTGATTTATTGGCTTGTCAGGGGAAGTATTGTTCAGTAAGGCAATCAAAAAGCACTTACCTAGCTGATCTGAAACGACTGCCTTTTTTCTACGGGCTAATTTGTGTAACTCCCATGGAGGGGGCTGGCAAAGAGTTTGATGAGGCATAAAATGATGATTAATGGATTTATTGCCCTGCTGCTCATCAAATGGTGGTACAAGTATATACTACTGCTCTTTTTGTTGCAGTGGATGTTGTAGTGCGGGCAGCGACATGAGAGAGAGAGAGAGAGAGCGATAGAGAGAGACTGGTCAGGGATGAGACAGTGACCTCCACAATCCTGGAGAGCCCCACACACACACACACACACACACACACACACACACACACACACACACACACACTTTTCCCCAGGGATAGGCATGTGAATTAAACTGTGGTCTATGTGTGTGAGTGCATGTGTGCGTGAGTGTATAGGCATGTTTGTGTGTGCGTGAGCATGCGTCTGTGCGTGCGTGCGTGTGTGTGTGTGTGTGTGTGTGTGTGTGTGTGTGTGTGTGTGTGGGAAGGGGTTTGTGGTGGTTCCTCGGTGGGCTCCACCACCATCAGAGTGGGAGCACAATGGGACAGTTTAATGGAAGGTTAAACTGGAAACAGGAGTCAAACTTTGCTGCGAGGGACACTTGCTCTCAGCTTTCAGTAGCTGATAACTTTGTGGGAAAAAGCCGACAGGTAATAAGATCCAAACTCCTCCTCCTCCTACAACTACCCCCCCCCCCCCCCCCCCCCCCCCATCCCACTGTACATCACATCCATTCACTGTAAGGACAAGAAAAAAATATCTCGCGGGTGGAAAATGTGTAGATTAGAAGTATTACTTTTCGGGGTTCATAACACGGCGGATGATCTAGTAGGGAATACATTTTACGAAAATGCACAAGTAGTTAAAAGGCAAGCTGTTTCTGCCAGCAACAAGACGAGTGTGGGAAATAAACGCTTAGTGACTCTACATGGTGGCTCAGTTTGTCAATATAGGCACAAATGATCAAAGAATAGGCCTACTGGTATATGAATAATAATTTATAGTCTACTCTGTTGCGGCAAAAAATATATCTCTGCTGTCGGGAGGAACTCCAAAATGTTCATTTTTCAGGAAATGAAAAATATACATTTTTCAGGAAATTAAGAAAACCTTATATTTCTAAAACAAAGCAATACAGCCTCATCAGTTGGTGTTGTAACTTTATTGTCACTTACTTTCATGAGCGGGGGAGAGGTGGTGGAGTTAGTTGCTTTAGCAGACATTTTGAGGGTCCAATGGAGTTAAGAGGTTTTGCCCAAAGCACTTTTTACCACTTTCCATTGGTTCAATATTTTCGAAAGAACACACAGACGTAAGGGTGTTCAATAGCACTGATTTATGCAAAAAAAAAATCTAAAACGAAATGGAGTTATGAGGTTTCCTCCCAACAGCAATGAATATGCTTAAGTATAGTTCAGTAGTATCAACATGTAAACAAACTGTGAGACTGTGTGAAATAAGCCGTTATTCCAGTCAAATATGAGGCCCTCTCTCCGTCCTGATGATTAACGACACACAGGGGGACAGGGGGAGGTTGTGTGTGTGTGTACGTTGACAGTTTTATCCCATGGTGTCAAAGTACTTTTGCATATTTGCTAAATAAGCCTCCCATAACTTCATGTCTCTCTTGCAGTCCAGACCGCAAGAGAGACACACGCACACACGGATGGGATGTTAACAGTTAATTACACCCCGTGCCTTTCTACCCTCTGTTTTCTGGCCGATTGTGCTTGAGCTTGATTAAGTCTTTGCTTGTTCACCACCACGACAACCAAATAATGCATTGTTGTCACGCACGCAGGCACGCACACACTTGTATCGCTACACTTGTGAGGACATCAACATTTTAGAACTGTAATTTTCTGAATGCAATTTTTACTATTTTAACCGCAACTCTGAAGCCGAAAACAAGGCAATCTACAAGCCCACGATATGTCGCACATATCCAAAATGGACCAGAAAAATGGTTCACAATTTCAATTTCTTAAATTCTGTATAGTGATACACATAGTAGTACACATGCGCGCACGCTCTCACACACACACACACACACACACACACACACACACACACACACACACACACACCCTTTGAGATCGGCTCCCCTGACAGATAGGCTGTTTCTGCATTCACTGATTCAGATTCATTAGGGTCGGTCCCTTAAATACATCAAAGGGCTCTCCTCGCTCGCACAATAAACCGATAAAAGCAATTATAGCTCTGTATTTCCATGGAATTCCGATCGCTGGGGAGTTAACATTAGATAATGAAAAGAATAAACAGTTTTGATGACATAAGAATTCCAAGAAAGCCCACACACCACACCTTTCTCTCTCTTTTCTAGTATATGCATATTTTATATTCATGTGAGGTTTCTCTTAAGTACACTGCAAAACAGCACGCTCCGCAATCCCTTTCTCCCACACATAGAAACATATGTGTAATTTAGCCATATATCATAAGGCCCCAACAGTTGTGGGGGGGTTAAAATTAGAGCCTTCTATATATTATGTGTGTGTATATATAAAGTCTTTACAAGTACTGTGACAGGCCTGCTCGACATGCTGCTGCTCATATGTTTAACATTAAATGTTACCACTTAAAGTTCTTTAAATATTCATTTCCCTCCCTTTGCTCTCTCTCTCTCTCTCTATGTCCCTTTACCAGACTGGATGGTGGGGGGGCTATAGGGCAGGGCCTGTTCGACAGCGATAACCAAACTCAACGGGACGGCAGAGGACGGAGATGAGAGAGAAGGAGGTAGAGATGGAGATTTTCTCCAAGCTGCCGTCCTGTTTATTTTTTATCCCAGACCAGAGACAGCGATTCCCTTGGTCCAGGGAAACATGTATGCAGATCTATCACTAGATTTCACAAGGTTTTTCCATCCTGACAGCACACATACCCTACACATCCTCAGTGTTAAGTAAAAGTTACAGCTGTAAGCAATCTATAACATTCTGTTGTGAATACATTTAAATTTGGACCAATTTGAATGGTATTGTGAGTATGTTCACACAATATAACTAACACAACTGTGGTGGTTGTGGTTTGTCTATGGGAGACCAACCACAGCCACTGTAGGCAGACCGTCTACCTATACCTTCTATTGAGAAATGTACATCCTGTTGTCGGGTAGGACCACTACTGTTTGACTGGTATTTGAATGAAGTTCAAAGCACAATTCATCCTCTGCCCAAAGGCTTTATGTAATAGCTCAGCAAATGCAGGGCTGGCAGATTGCAGGTTTGATTGCAAGAATGTATACAAATGGATAAACAAAGACTGAGAAATAAAGGAACGAGAGGGGGGGAATTGAGTCAATTAAACAAGAGATGGAATCAGCCGAGTGACGGAAATTGGGGAAATGTGTGTGTGTGTGTGTGTGTGTGTGTGTGTGTGTGTGTGTGTGTGTGTGTGTGTGTGTATAACTGCAGGCACACACAATCCTCAGTGTTTAACCACAATCCTATATCCCTATAGGCCAATTCTTTGCATGTCCTATACCAGTCGAACATTCAGAAGTTCAGGAGACTTGGTCCAGAAGGAAAAATGGTACAGATGTATTACTTTATTATATATGAAGTACTATACTATTACTTCATTGATCAACGACGTACAGGGTTTAAGTGGGTAACTCTGAGAATGTAAAAATGTACCCAAAATGGGCCCCATGGGATCATCTGTATTGTAAAACTTTTGCACAGTTTTACCGTTCACGCAACATCAAATAGGAATCTTTCTAAATGAGAACAAAGCAATTCGATTGTTGTGTCCCGCTCAGTGCCAAAACCTCAAAAAGGGAAGAAGCTTTTTGTTTAGTTTTATTGGAAATGCATGTAAAGGTCAGCCGGTTCCTTCACATATATCACCAATATGCTCTAATCACACTGTCGCGGCTTGTCGCCTCTCTGGGTATATATTTTCTACAACCCTCCCTTCTGTGGGAAACTTGGAATGTTGATGAGGGACATCATCTTTCTGCATGCTCTCTGTGTGTGTCTGTGTGTGTGTGTGTGTGTGTGTGTGTGTGTGTGTGTGTGTGTGTGTGCGTGTGTGTGTGTGTGTGTGCGTGCGCTCGCGCATCCTGGTGCGTGCGATCTAATCAATCAATCCAGCTTGGATCAATGAAACTAAGGTAGTACGTTGTATGTTTTAAAGGAAAAACACCATAGATTTTTATATTATAAATCAGTGTTTTGCCAATTATTTGGGGACCCACTTGCAATATCCCCGCGGTCCACCAGTGAGCCCCAGCCCACAGGTTGTCCAATTTGATATTAAAATAGTGGATTTATATGAAGATCAAGCGATAAGCACCAGTAGGTTACTTATCAATCGAATGCAATCGAGCCAGCAGGCTGCGATTAGGAAACGCGGAGGTGTCCGACGTGGCATTGGTCACGCTGTCCGACTATTACTAACCCTAAACCTAAATCTATAACCCTAACTCTAACCCGAACCCTAACCTCAGTCTTACATGGTCTGGTCTTAACAGACAGTGGCCTTGTGGTTAAAGTGTCGGCCCTGAAACTGGGAAGTCAGGGTTCGATCCCTGGCAGGGACTCATACCAAAGTCTGTAAAAATGGGACCCAATGCCTCCCTGCTTAGCACTCAGCATCAAAGGGTTGGATTGGGTGGTCAAATCTACTAATCAAATGATTCCCGAGCGCGGCACGGCTGCAGCTCACCGCTCCTTGGCTGCGGCTCACTGCTCCAAGAGATGGGTCAAATGCGGAGAACACATTTCACTGCGGTAACGTGATGTGTGACAAATCGTATGACTTTGACTTTGTAAGTCCCCTAGCCTCATATCATATCATGTCTTAACCCGGCCATGTAAGTCAGTTTCACGAGGTTTTCTCTTCAGTGGCAGTCATTTAACTTCCGTGTTTATAATCGCAGCAGAGAATACGTGCAGCAGATCCAGGCGAGCCTGCTGGGTTGATTGTATTCGAGAAGCTACTGGTGATTATCGATTGAAGCGGGTGATTTAAAATGTGCAGATACCATACAGATGCTGTATATGTTATGTTGAGTGAGAAAACTAAATTGTGCATTAAGCTAATCATCTGGTGACTGGTAATTTGGGAATGGTCCCGACCCCCAGTTTGGGAACCTGCACTATAGTCCATCAGAGCTGGGATGTGGCTTATGACCAGCACAGGGTCTAAGCATGTCCCTCAGGCCTCCCATTGTCCTTGAACCGCTGACTGACTCCCACAAATGTAGCCGTTTCATTAGCGGGTCAGCCATTACGTCCGCTGTCATTAGTAAATATACATCTAGTATTGACACACACATATAAAAACCTCATGCACGTTACGGGACACACTAGTGCGCTCTTACCCACAAGGCAGCGGGACTAGGGAGTTGATGAGTAGGGCTCGCCCAGCCAATTACAATGCTTCGACCTGAAGCGGTCAATAGAGAGCAAAGCCTTGATTCATTTCCAGAATTACACGGATAAAGAAATGCGAAGGGAGGGAAAAAAAGATATATGAGCCTCAATAATATGCATAACAGTTAGACAGCCCTAGTTTGTGTGCATAATTGCTTTAATGCGGGCAATTAAGCCTAAGTGGATAAGATTTTACTGTCTGCCCCACATTCAGAACGATCCCAGCCTTGATCAATACGTATGATTTGTAAGACACTGAACCATCGACGGAATAGTAAAATGTTTGACCTTGTGGTACAGGAGCTCTTTCCTTGGTCTGGGGACACGGTCTGGGGACAGTCACAGGAGGACAAAGGAGACAGAAAAAAACATGCCTATCTCCTATAAAGCTTGTGAACTCAAGGTTGCCGTGAGTTTAAATTTAAAACTGGCTGTGGAAATCTGTGTGGGAAAAAGCAAAGGAGAAATGCTCTCTAATAGTTCAACAACAAATTGCCCTTGCATTGCAACACATTCTCACTGCCAACTTGATCAGGACCCTTTTTCAGTGTTCAGTGTAGTCTCTACTAGTCTGTGTCACATAACGGGTCCCCAAAATATTCTTTATTCAGTAACTGACCTGTAGACCGTTCACAATATGGTGTTAGGGGAATTTCTCACTTAAGCTGAGTCAATGGGACCCTAGACATGAAAACTCACAGAGGTGCTTGAGTGACACGCAGCAAATGCCGTCGCGATCTGGACTCGAACTCGCAACATGCTGTCAGGCCACATTGGAGCCTAGGTGCCCAGGCTATGATGCATCCTCGCCAATATGGTACACGAAAGAGACACCAACTGTTTCGGTGGAGCTGCTCAGTAGCCAAAAGCACGCGCCTGCGGCTTATATGCACGCCGCATCCCAGTCGAAAATATGTGTACGCGTGTGATTATAAGCCAGGGGTGTTGCTGAAATAAAACAAGCTTCAACACATCATCCCAGGATAAAGCATGTTATCTGTGTCGAGTGTAAATCTAAATATAATCTTTATATCAGACCTGGAAAGTGCTGTGCGATAAAACAAACTGTCATGATATTTTCTCTGTAAAATATGATGATTATTGGAAATCTGCTGTCATTGTGTAGAACATGTATTTCCCTATACTTTAATTTAATTCATATTTTACTTGCATTTATAGCCACTGAATTATCTATATTGGACAAAGACATTGTTTTAGTTTTTTTATTTTATGCTTCTCTAAACAAACGTTGTATTCCTTTCAAATCTGGTGAATAAAAAAGAATGGACTTCTATTTCTGACTTTTAATGTCTGATAAGCTTTATTATTGATATCAAACCTGGATGGCTGATTTATTTTTTATTTTTGGCTTGGCCTTTCATTCCTCAGCGATCCTAGACAGATTTGGCGCACGCACACGTCCGACTAGAAGTCCTGTTCAGGTCCCGACCCGACAATAGCACCGTGCCAACGATGAGTTGACGACAAGACTCTATCCAACCCCGACGTAATTGGCCCGCGGGCCGGTCTTTGGACAGTACACCACCGGCTAATATCATATGCATATGCTTCCATTTTTGTGGGGAAAGGTACATTTTTCCCCATAAGAAATGATTGGAGGCAGTGGGCACGTTACAATGTTGCAAAATACATAATTGCTGCTTTACAGACCATGACATGAGTAAGGGAAATAAAGAACCTTGTGAAACACAGGTGTTGAGTACAACATCAAATGGCCAAATGCTGTCTATCGCACCTTTAAATTAACTATGAGGATTTTGATTTTGTGTGTGCGCGTGCGTACGTGCGTGATTGTGTGTGTGTACTGAAGGCCTAAGTCTCTTGTCTCACTAGAACCAGCCTTTCCTTAAAGCATGCATGTCTTTAAAGATGCATCACACTACCAAGTCTCTTGGTAACATTAGGGGCTGTGTGGCTAGCTAAGATATGCTGCTTGAGGCATAATTAATAAGTCTAGCTGTCAGAATAATTAATATTCATTGGAATCAAATGTAACGTCTGCGGGCAGGCAGACACAGGCTGGCGGTCTGAAATGATGTAGTGAGACAGGGATAGGATTTGCTTGGGCTCCAGGCCCACACATTCCACCTATCCATAGGCCTGTTTAGAGTCGCACACACACACGCACACACACACACACACACACACACACACACACACACACACACACACACACACACACACACACACACACACACACACACACACACACACACACACACACACACACACACACACACACACACACACACACACACACACACACACACACACACACACACACACACACACACACACACACACACGAATATATATTCATTGACAAAAGACAAAAAACTACACAAGTGGGAAAATAGTACATAAACACGGAGCAACATAGGCCCTCGTCGGATGAGTAAAACACAGGTAACCATACAGAGAGACACACAATGAACTTGAATGAAGACACACACACACACGCTAACATGCACACGGGCACATGTGCACGTACACAAACACACACACGCTGCAGATTAGATGTTTGAGTGACATAAACAAGCCATGTAACATAAGTCTTTGTATGGTGACAGACGGATAAGCAGAACTATCCCGGGCTGTAATCTTGGAATATTTTGAGACACTTTTGTGTTTTGACAACAGACGAACATGATATATGATCCCCCCCCCCTCCCCCCTCCCCCCTGAATGAATGCGCAATAGTGTTTTTAAGAGCAAGGGAATCTGTTTTTGATTCCTGTTGTGTCACGTTTTTACCGTAGGCGATCAGACGCCCACGTTTCTGGCACAGTCACCTGCATCCTGGCACAGAAATGTCACAGTAAGATGATCCATTAGCTCCCAAAACGCCATGAAACCGGGTGTGCAATATCACTCATTCCTTGCAACATATATATCTGTTTTTGTCTTTTACTTAATGCTGACTGATATCATGTATCTAGACCGTAAAAAAAATGAAAATAAAAACATGTGTGAACCGTTTGCAGATGCACAGGTATGTTCCCGGTATGTTATGCACATGCACTCACTTAATGCTGATCAGGCTGTGCAGAACACAGGTGCTGGGGGACCTATTAAGATGCATTGTGCCTGTGATCAATAAATGAAGCACATCAGAGAGAGAGAGCGTGTGTGCTCTCCAGTGTGTATGCGCATGCCGCGAAAACACACACACACAGGTACGCAATTTAACATGAACAGCATTACAGATGCAGCACAGACATGCAAGCATTAAAACAGCTCTCTTTCATGTAAGTGGCGATTAAAATCCGACACACTACACTACCTCCCCCCCCTCCCCTCTCAACCCCGGTGTCTCTTTCTGTCTGTGTTATTGGATCATCTCAACCTCCCACCCTCTGATCTCCCTGTCAATCATGTATGTTACCAAGCATGTTATTATCCGTGTATCAACTTGTCTCCCATCTTGCGTTTCCACTCGAGCCGACACTGACCGCAGGCATTTCTCTTGACCCTGGGGCGGAATGGTGGGGGGGGGTTCTAGAGGAAGTCATGGAAGAAAGGGTCAGAGTTGGACTGAATTCCATCCCGCTGTGTTTATGGGTAAACTGTCCTATGGAAGCTAAGGAAAACCAGGTCTATAGAGGCACGCACATGCACACATGCATATTCGCACAACCACACACACAAACAACACCATGATCAAGCGCTGGCTGAGTAGCATGAGAGCGGCATGGAGCGGAGTGGCGTGGGTACACGGGGGGCTATTAGATGTGAACGATATGGTTGAAGTCGCTCCTGTGAGCCTTTCTGCGCGGCGCGACGTGCCTCTATGCACCGTTTGAGGTGAGCTCTGGAATGCCATGGAGGGAAAGGGAGAGCTTGGAGGAGGGGGGAGGTGTGGTGGAGGGGCGGGGCGGGGGCATGACGGTGGATTGTATGACACAACAGCCGATAGCGTCGCCCACTGACCACACAATTCCCCTCTCTGTTTTCAGTCAGATTCCACTTTTAAGTGATGCCATTCTTTCCTCTGCTGAGTGGTGGCAACACGTGTGTCTGACCACTCTCTCGCTCCCTTCATTTCCCTTTCCCTCGTTGCTCTCTCTCTCCTCCTCGCCCTCTCGTTTTCTTATTCACTGTCGCTCCCTCAGTCATAACTCTCTCTCTCTTCCCCCCGCTGAACCTAGTTATTAACACAAACACTGGCTGACACTTGTTTGTGCTTTTAATTGCGTCTGGATGTTGTGTCTCTTGTGAACACATACATTAACATTTCTCTGGCACGGTATAATCAGCCGCTCAACCACAACGCCAGGCAGACGGAGCACATGAGGCCTGCACAGGAAATTACCACATGCAATCATGTTTGCTTCACAAGCACATTTGGCTCAGCCAGGCCTCTGCGTCGTCTACCACAAACTTCAGACTTCTTGTGTCGAACTGGGAAGTTCACCTCTCTTATAGGTGAAGGACAACCGTGTTTTAACCCTAATGACACCAACGAGTAGTCGAGTACGCTAACACAGTTAGCAGACTTAATCCAGAGCGATATACAGTAAGCAAGAACAACACATGGTAATACATGGGTTTGAGGTTTGAGGTCAGATGCAGAGTTGCTGGCCGGCTCCATATATGCAGATCTATGTGACAATCCAGTCTTCTCCATGTATGGCTATCCAGGGTTTGATGAGGTCAGTGTTGTATAGAGACAGCCTACTTGGAACGATGCAAGTTGGTGGAAAATATGTGGTCATAACCGACACGTAGATCTAATTTCGCAGAATGTCCGACCAAATTATGACATGTGGATATGAACCTCAGCGTTTCGTTACCGACATGGCTTTCCAAGAGCCATGGCTGGTCCGCAGTAACAAACAGGAAAACATCGTCCCTATGCTTCCTCCATTTCAATGGGTGTAGACCCAAGAGCATGCACATCTGGGGGCCATAATTAAGCCTCTCATGAATCTATCTGGTGTGCTTCTTACCACATTTTGCCCCACAACCCATTTATTTTATTCAAATAACTTCTAGGAGGCTAATAAAACGAGCGTGCCACGAAGAGGGGAGCTTAGCGCGGCGGACGGCATTGTTTCAGAATTAAACTGCCCCTGAACATCTTTGGGAAATCAGGATTGTTTTCCTGTGGATGGCTCCTAATCTGCTCAGTCACGGTGGTTTGAAGAAGGGAATGTTTTGGTGTTTTTACAGGGTTGGTTCCAAGCTTCCTCGACCGCCGCCGTGATCTAACCAAAGAAGGGGCTTCACTTTTCCTGCATCTCCTCGCCAATGAAAGGGGAAGGGAGGTTACACGGATGAGCTGTGAATTACACCCCTGGAAGAGGCCTATGTGCACACACAAGAAAAGACAAAACCCGGCTCCAATGCCTGGCTCCTCTGAACCATCAGTGACTATGATTATGGGATATTTATCAGCATTATATTATTAAAGCATTATATAGTCGTCTTATAGTGACATTCTGTAACCCCCCCCCCACTCCTCCTCCTCCCTTGAGCTCGAGATAAAAGGAAGGGCTTTTTGTATCCATTACAAGAAGTAAGCCCAGGGCTACGGAGCCAACAGATAATCTCCCCATGACTCAGACTCCCACAATCATCAACACAAAAGCATTAGAGGCACAACAGTTTGACAAGAGTCAAGTACAACGAGGGTGCGACCATGGGGGAAGCTGTGGTAGCTATAGTAGATGCCTCCAGCCCATTTTCTGGCCCTGGCTCTCAGGTGTCTCCTGCTTTGCAGGTATGTGTTACCATAATAGAATGGTTAAGAGGGCCTCTTGTCGAGGGCCCTTCCCTTCTGTCTCGGCACACTGACTCCAGTGTGAACAGGGGTGCCTGGACGATTTAGCGTCGTCTTGTTAGGCTGAGTATTGCACAATGGAAACTGTCATGCGGCTTGTAATGTGTAATTGAACTTGGAGCCATTTTGCTTGAGAATACTCAGACCCGGCCTCGATTGGGTTTCAGTCGGAGAGGCAGATATCCCCCCACATGCTTTTTTTTTAAAGAGCTCACCCTGAAGGGAAAAGGCACCCGCATGCACAGAGTTGGTTTTTCCCGAGTGGTAAAATGTCCGGTGCAGTTGCACCCTCCTCTGGTGTCCGCAAACCGCAGGTCCCCCCGACCCCCCTCCTCTCGTCGTTCTGCACTCGTCTCTCGCCCTGTCCACCCCACCCTGGTTCGGGGACTGTTTTGTCTTTCTGGAACTTTCATTATGTGAACGCGGATAAAAATACAGCACTGTGAATTTATGGCTCCTCGAGAGTTGCCATTAAAAATATGAACTGTTCAGACTTTCTGCTCTGAAACCGGAGTAAGAAAACAGAGCGACCACAGAGTTTATACAGAGTGGCCGCAACGCCGAGGCCTGCAGTCACCCCAACTCCCACTTATACAGCCTCACAGCATTAAGGCTCTGACGCTTTATGCTGTCCATACGCGTATGTGCACGCTCGCAGCGCGCACACACGGACACACTTCACATATGCTGACCATTCATAAAAATGCAGACAAAAACACCACACACACATTTCAGATACCATGACCATTCTCTCTCCCTCTTTCTCACACACACACACACACACACACACACACACACACACAATACCATCATCCATTACATCCTCTTGGATGGCCTGTTCATGTTTATTGACTGTGGCAGTTTTAAAGGAGAGCCTGTCTATCTTATTCCTGTACACTGCAAACCACTGCTTCACATCCCTGTGTGTGTACCTCAGACACCAATGACACGTCCCTTTAAACACTGGGCCCTTTCTCCTGCATGGACATATGACTCAATGATAATGACAGTATTGAGTGTTTTATAGAAAGACATAATTACGCTCAGCCAAACCTCCATTTTCAGGAGTTTATGTCTCTCTCTCTCTCTATCTCTATCTCTCCCCCTCTCTCCCTCTCTCCCTCTCTCCCTCTCTCTCTCTCTCTCTCTCTCTCTCTCTCTCTCTCTCTCTCTCTCTCTCTCTCTCTCTCTCTCTCTCTCTCTCTCTCTCTCTCTCTCTCCTTTGCCGTCTCACACATGACAGCTGCTTTTCCTGGGAAAGTGCCTCTTTCTTCCTCAGACGATAATCTATTGCCGTCCTCTGTGGCGCTTACATGTAGCTACATGGTGAGTCAGCGGAGTAATTCCGTCATTAGCTGGATAATGTGCGCGCTGTGTCTGTGTTCAAGCCTCTAAGTGCCAGCTTTGCCGTGACCCCGGGGCAGCCTGCGGGTTTGACTGATGCCAGTCTACCCACCAAGTCAGCGTCAAATCAGCCTGAGCTCTTTGATAGGTCCACTGGAATGCAGTTTGGTCTGGGCTGGCTTGACTCGCATATAGGCCTAAAATAAAAGGCCTAAAAGTGCGATAGAACCTCCTGCAGCCAACAACCAACACGTTGCAATATTTTCCCCCAGGTCTTGAATGATCCAAATGTGAAGTAGTAGTGTTATGATTGCCGTGGTTTACGGGCTCTATCGCTTTGTTGAAAAGAAAAAAAACACACACCTCAAAAATCGTTTCAAGGACGATAATGGGATTATCTTATAAATTATTAATTTCCTTGACCATGAACCTAATTGGCCAAATTTTGAGTTATACAAAACATGACATACATAGATATGTCATACGACATCATAGATGACAACTAACATCACAGGCTGGCCACATGAGGTCTGAATCCACGTTGGGGTAATTCCCACGTGGATTCCAAGATCCACCTGATTCAGTTCTGTAATCAAGGTTATTAAGCAAAAATAATAAACTCAATACTGACATATTGACTGCAGTATGCTCAGTAGAATAATGTGAGGAGGTATATATACTGTATACATGTGTGTATATTGTTTTGCACAATATATTTTTTGTCAAATGGTTCCCAGATTGTATCAACGTAAACCTAAAGTATATAAATATCACGTCAATAAGTGTGTGAAACCTGTATTGTGTCTGTGAACTCCACCCCTCTCCTGTCCTACTGAACCCGCTGACCTTGTTGTGTGACCCCACCGTTGACGTTCTCGTGACATGTGGAGTTCACACCAGTACACAGGAACACACACACACACACACACACACACACACACACGCACACGGTCCTTTCCTGTGCACTGGGAGCGCTCAGCACTCTGCCTGCCAGGGACAGACAACGCTAAATCATAAGTGGAATTACTGTGAAACATGGCTTTTATTGCCCCAATACCTTCAGATACATCCAGAGACACGCAGCCAAATTGATAAAACATGCCTCCGCTCAGGTCCCCACCTGTTTTTTTCCAATAACAAACCCACACAATTAAGTTCTAAACTCCGCCATAAATCTCCCAGGACGCTCGTTTAAGGAGTCCCTCAGGGCAGGCAGACATTTGCTTTTGATTGCACAGCGTGGGGAGTTGGTTTTGGAAGAGAGAGAGAGAGAGAGAGAGAAAAAAATGGCTGGAAAAAAAAGACATGGCTAAGAGAGTCTCGTTGAGACTCTATTTGACACGCTGCGTGTCGGGAGGATTGTGCGGTAAATGTATGTATTTATAGCCTTAGACAACACCAAGAGCCCACAGAAAATCAGTCAGGCAAATGTAGGGTAGATTGCATGTATACCTACCCTGTGTGAACAACTGAGCACATATAATGTTAATGTTTTTATACACGCCGACGACGCCGTATATAATTTTAACACTTTTTACGTAGCCATACCTGTACAGTACACTGCAGTTTGGTGACTATTCAAGTATTCATCCTTACTCTGCTCATGCACGTGCTTCTGCTAAATGCCTGATTTTAATTGTATTGAAAGACACTAAATTGCAGACACTAAATACACATTATTAAGAACGTTGAACCTAGCGTCTCTATAGTGGACATGCCATTACAATCCTCAAAACAAAATGTCAAAAATGTCCCAGAAATCCAATAGCAGCTCTACAAGATCACAACTCGTCACAGTGTTATGCCTTGTGAGCTTGTGGATCGTCTATTTCCACCATTCGTCCTACAGCGGAGTATACGCACTGTGGTGCTCAAGTGGTGAAGAGCAGCATATGAGAAGCAGCACATCGTGCACACAGCCACGTGCACACAGCCACGTGCACACAGCCACGTGCAAAGTGCACGCGCAATTACGTTGAGGATGAGCTGCCGTCGGCCCGTGACAAATCTCCACCTGGGTGCGGGACTAGTGCTGTTGCACATGTGGGAGCTCAGCTAGCCCAAAAATCCCACGATCTCTTGTGCACCGACTGACTGACTGACTGACTGACTGATGGGGGAATCTCACCTGACAGGCAGCAGTCATGATTAAACGCTCACCTGAGCACCTGAAAGGTTGGAGGTCTCTACATGCCGGGTGGGTGACTGACTGCCCCCTCTGAGAAAGGTGCACCTTTCCCCACGGCTTCTCCACCTGATTCCCCGTAGGGAAGATTCCCCTGACGGTGCCTGCATGAATCCTGTGTGGTCATCACCGCAACTCAGCCACATGTACAGACACAAGCGCAAACAAGTGACTGCGTCAGATCATCCTTGCAACACACACGATAACACCCCTAGGGCTGAGGAAAATTAATTATACACCTCAATAATTTACTCACACAGAGAGAGAGAGAGAGAGAGAGAGAGAGAGAGAGAGAGAGAGAGAGAGAGAGAGGTATCTTTTGTGTTGATCTTACACAGAGGCGAGGGTCCCGATGATGGAGCAGCTCTCAAAAAATAACCCCCGGGCTATTAAACTGACGAGTTTAAAGAAATAGGATTTCGCCTCATTAAAAATGAATCGGGCCATTTTACCACCAAACAAGAGTCGGCAGAATTGTTGCCAAGGAAGAGGACAATTAGTCTGGAATCAATCCTTTCACCCGTTGTGTGCTGTTGCTTTATTTTAGGAACATATAATGAATGCTGGGAGAGGAACACATTAACCCAGAATTCTTGGGGAAAAGAAGGAACAGACAACTCCCCCATCTTGCTCATAGCTATGTCTGGATTGCCTTGTGCGCCAAGATCGGAGTCAACACGTTTGGCGACATCAAAAGAAAACCTGATACCTTAAGTATAAGAAGATTAACACTTGCAGTGATCTACAGCTTAGGCTTCTCCTCCAGGACTTTCAGCAGACTGTGCCAGAAGGGACAATTACTGATGAATTGGCACCAAACATCTCCGTGGTTATTTAACAAAATCTGGCACCGTGTGTAAGCTCTCGTCCTTAAGACTGCCTTTCAAGTCTGGCCCTCGGTATCTGGAGGGTAACAGATCGAGGAACGTGACGGATGCAGACAGTGAGGAGGATCTGCACGAACATGGGACAGGAGTGGAAGGAAAGAAAGAAAGAAAGAAAGAAAGAAAGAAAGTCATGTTTGTGTTATTGTTTCAGATGTGAGGGTTGTGTCATATCTCGGGGATGGTGTTTGTGCTGTGCCTGAGCACATTGCCAGGCCTGCGGCTGTTTTACTGTATACCTCACTAGGCTATCAATATGACAACTTCAGGAATGTGACAGGCTAGGATACTGAGAAACAAAGACACGGCTGACGCACGCACACACACACACACACACACACACACACACACACACACACACACACACACACACACACGGAAACAGAAGGTGTGGGTGAACACTTTTCAGACTTTAATAGATACTAATGTATAGTAGATAATTTGGTACTCATATTATTGCTTAGCTGTTCTACTATTCTATACTATAGATAGTAACACACACACACACACACACACACACACACACACACACACACACACACACCTGAGAGATGTTCCATTGCCACAATCTCTCAACTAATCCTTACCTTGAGCACCATGAGCTCACCACAGGACTACCCGGGGCTTAGAAAGTACACAACTCCTTACACATATCTCCCTCCCCATTAGCCCAAAGTACATACTGTACATTTGTATGTACAACAACTTTATCCAGGGACAGTAATCTGCCTGTCAGGTGTGTTCTAGGCGGAGGGGAGGGAGCTACGGTAAGGTGTGATATGTCCCTCTCCCTGCAGGAGAGCTGTGACAGCGCTCTGCTTCTCACCCGCTACTGGAACCGAGGCTTATGCCATAACGACTCATAGCATGTAAGCCTGACTTTTGGGGCGGATTCTTCTGCAGTGATGTACTCTGGTGTGCTGTATAATGTATGTGGTACTTTTTTTTTGCAGTCAGTTTTGTTCCATTGCCTTGGTTTTGTCTTGAAACGTTTGTGTCAATATTTCTGATTGGGTCATTCCTCGGGGCAGGTGGTGTCCCCTTCAACGTTTTATTTAATTTATGCATCAAAAGAGTATATGGATTCTTCTGTTTACTTTTTGGGGGGGAGATGTGCTCTCTCTCTATTTTCCTCAGTCTGGCGACAGCAGGACTGTAGCCTTACAGTCGCCCAGACGTCACACACTCTGCTGGTGAAGGGGTGGAAGCAACAACTTTATGTAAAAAAAAGTTTGAGAGATACTGTACTTCTCCCCTCGAATGTCTAATGTGACTGCAGAAGCATGGGGGAGAGAGAGTAAGTGCTCAGCATGGAGAGAGCAGCTTTGGGTGAATTTACGAGTTTCTGCAAGCCTCCTGAGCTGACAATTTCTGAGTGTGTTTCAAAATAGTGTCCCCGGGGTCTTGAACATCAATCCACATCTTGTCGAAATAATAGTGTGTGTGCATCTCTGTGTGTTTTTCTGTGTGTGCAGAAATATGTGTCATCCCGCAGACATTGGTATTGTTTGGTCTGTAACTAGAGGCTCCACACACACACACACACACACACACACACACACACGCACACACACACACACTCTGACCCCAGAATCATCATTGCTTGTCTAGATTATAGGGTCTTACGATTTACGAGTGGCGTATTCCCGTTTAACTTGTTTCAAGCTACATCGGGTCATTTGTTTTAATAGCTCTGAACCAATGCCAAGACACGTTCCACCAAAAAAACAGAAAAAGCTCTCTGTCCACATTCATAAAACTCCAACGATTGCTTTCAGCAGAGTGCATATATCTCTGCCCGAGACTATAAGCAATTGGCAACATATGCCATGTCATCCTGAGACATGAACGATCATGTAACGGTGACATTGCCCTTGATTCTGTATATATATATATATATATATATATATATATATATATATATATATATATATATATATATATCTTTGACAAACCCAAAAGCTAATTGTGTCTTTGGTGCAGCCAACTGAGAGTTCCTGCCAAGTTTCATTCACAACTTAAGCACCCTATATACATGATGGACCTGAGTTGACGCTTCTCATCTCCGACAGGCCACAGGACGGGGATGGAGTATCATCATTGGGTTATGCTTCCTGGCTGGACAGTGTCATCATTGGGTTATGCTTCCTGGCTGGACAGTGTCATCATTGGGTTATGCTTCCTGGCTGGACAGTATCATCATTGGGTTATGCTTCCTGGCTGGACAGTGTCATCATTGGGTTATGCTTCCTGGCTGGACAGTATCATCATTGGGTTATGCTTCCTGGCTGGACAGTATCATCATTGGGTTATGCTTCCTGGCTGGACAGTATCATCATTGGGTTATGCTTCCTGGCTGGACAGTATCATCATTGGGTTATGCTTCCTGGCTGGACAGTGTCATCATTGGGTTATGCTTCCTGGCTGGACAGTGTCATCATTGGGTTATGCTTCCTGGCTGGACAGTGTCATCATTGGGTTATGCTTCCTGGCTGGACAGTATCATCATTGGGTTATGCTTCCTGGCTGTGCGACCTTTGTAGTTGACGTTGAGCTGGATTGTCACCTTGACCTTTGACCCTTTTGACCAAAAACATCTCCTTAATCATCACTACTGAAAATACAGCCCTCCTTTCTCCAGTTATTCTACTATTATTATTAACAGACAGGCACATAGACACACCGAATGAGGCAAAATGCATAACCCCTGCATGTATATGTACACCTCTGTTGGCACAGATCATAAAAAGACCATCAGCAATCAGTTGACGAAGTCAGAGGTGTGGTTATTAACATACCAGGAGACAAAAATAACACTTAACGTATACACTGCCAGATATGACAACAGTTAATGCAGGCTTAACAGTGGTTGTAGCAAAACAGAGACAGACCCCACCACACCCCACCCCACAGTTGAATGGAATTGTTTCCCTTTGCTTTCTGGAAGTAATTACAACCCCGGTGACAATTCATTACAGAAATATATTTTCTAATGACTACCGTAGTCTGAATGTTTGTATTGCAATGTCTTTTGGCACTATATTATTCACTGTGCACAATTATTCCTTCATTGCATGTTTGACTGCCACTGTGCCACCCGCCGAAGGAAACTCCTTGGCTTACATGAACCGCAACCTTAGCTATGCAGTGTTTCCGATTCTTTTTATTCTACTCGTAATTCTGATTCAAATTCAGATCCACATGCTGATTGGGATTCTGAGTCTGACAATGAGTGCCGGTTCCCTGTCACTTCTGGAAGGTGTAGCAGTCTAGAAAAATAACGGATTTGACTACATTCTTTTTTTCTTTTCTTTTTTGGTGCTGATGATGTGTTGTGGAAAAGCCCTCCAGCCGCCTGGCACCGCCGCCTCCCCCCTCAACCCTCTCCACGTCTGTGACAGATCCACGGCTGAGACGTGGCCCGAAACAAGTAGCTGTTTGATCATTTCCTGTGCCGCTTTCATTCTGTCACAAAGATCTATGCCAATCACTTAATATTAAAGAGGTCTTCACTAACATTAGACACAGAGGAAAGGCGCGTTGGGTGCCAATGCATTATACATCAATAAGTCAGAGTGACAAAGACGATTTGATAAAGTAAACTGACGCGCGGCATGGGGGGAGAGGAGACACATGCAGAAGACTGTACCGTTGGCATTGCAGGGATTTGACAAGAGAGAGAGAGCGAGAGAGAGAGGCCTGTGTGTAGACTCGAGGGTCTGTGGACAGCGGGCGGACACGTACACTGTTCTGTACATGCTGCGGTTTGATGTCTGCAGACAAGAGCAAGAGCAACAGTCCTGGTACTCAAAGCCTAATGACCTTCTTCCAGACAACTGAAGGACGTGGAAAGCACTAGCCATTGTGAGAAGAGTTCTCCCAGTTAGCTCAATCACCTTTTGTGATCATGGTTTTTGTTCTGTTCTGCTTGTTGTATATAGCCTACTATTTAACAAACCTGTGTTTGTGATTAAGCTCCGTACTCAACCTCTCCTCAAACAAGAGTGCCCATTGTTCTAGCACGCATGTGCAATGTATATAGAGGCTACTGTCCACGCATAAATTTGGGTAATCACAACATCTATAAGAAACCATCTCATGTTCATCTGGAAAGTACATCAATGTAATATGAAGACACTGTAATACGACGTCAATACATTATATATCATCGTCTGGTGGAAACCACATATGTCCAAAACTGTTACTTTTCAGGATAAAATTCAAAAATAGCAAAAGTAACTCAAAAAGTAGCTCAAAACTCATGGCATTTCAAACTTGTGGATCTGCTATATCTTGTGTGATGCTGTAATGATAAAATAGGGCATTCATTTGCAAAAATTGAGAACAAAAGTTTACGAATGCACACACACACACACACACACACACACACACACACACACACACACACACACACACACCTGTCTACTGAAATAATCAATGTACCTTATTTGAAGAGCTCAAAGTGTGTGAGATATATGTCCACACACACACACACACACACACACACACACACACACACACACGCCACTCTCCACTCTCCCAACACCTCATTAACTCAAGAGACCGACCAAACCCAAACAAATTTAAAACAATCAGCGAGTTGGCAGGAGCAGCCTGTCCCGGTCATTACTCGGCTCTCAGTGACAGTTTGCCCCACTCACCTCATCTGTTTGCCCGACACAGAGACCTGCCTTATGGGCACAACTCCACCCCAGGGAGTGTGCATACAAAGTTGTACACAGATCGGTGCAGTTATAGGTAAAAGCACGAATGGGCCAGTTTTTAGCCACTATGAGGCTGATGTGAAAATGTTCAAGTGGCATTTCATCCTTGACCTAGTGGGAATGTGCATGCAAAACATCCCTTAAATTACACTTTGTATTCATGATTTGAGACACACTCTCTCTCTCTCTCTCTCTCCTCCTCGACAACCACCCCCACCCCACCAGCGCTGTACCGCTGCCCTTACAGCAGACTTAGCCCAGGATTTACGCGCCTGCGTCACGCCGCCTCCATTAATTACCGAAAGTGACACCGCTGCACAGTTATTACACCATTACGACATGACAGCTCTCATTTTTCACTGCTTAACCCATTCTGACCTGAGATCAGATTCTAAAAATGTCTTCTACATCCTGACCGTTTTCATTCTGACAATAGCATTCAATAAATAAATTAAAAAATAAATAAAATAAAAAATAGCAGACCTACAAGCTCGTAACGCGCATTATTTTTTTATAGCAGACCTACAAGCTCATAGCGCGCCACTCGGTGGCGCGCTATGAGCTTGTAGATCTGCTATTTTTCAATAGCTAAAGCACGACATGATGCCAACACCAAAATGGATTCCCGCCCAAAATGGGTTAAGAAGCGGCCGGACGGACGGAGGCCCCCTGCGTGCTTGGCTTGGGCGCTGTATGGCGGGCGGGGGAGCAGGGGGGCACACCCGGTTGGTGAAGGGCCAGGGTGGGACGACGCAGCAGGGGGGTGTGCTTAGCTGGCGAATGTGTTCTCAGCACGACACCGACGTGGTGTGAAGACGATAGACACCCCCCCCCCTCCCCATGTCCTGGTGAAGGTATACGCACCTGTCGCCTGGGGTGACGTCGTGGATCTAGTGACGGGGTGGAGTGCATGCGACACGGTGAAATATTAGTCTCATCCCTCTAAGTGTTAGATTTTCAGCTCCATAGTTGCATACTGGGCCTGGTTGGTTATAGCTTGGTTCCAGACGAATTTGGTTGGCTCGTCACCATTTCGGCCGTGAAGTCCTCCCACAATTATACGAGGACCCAGATGAATCTGCCTGGGGCAATATATGCATCGCAAAAGCAAATGAAGGCTGGCCACGCCAGGCTGTAACTGCAGTAGTATTAGTTTTAGTATCGTTGTTGTCGGCTGGATACCTCACTTATTCAAAACTTTTCAGGATTCCAATTCATTGAAAAGCAGCAAAAGGAGTCACGTTTTCAGCTTGTAGATCGGCTATCTTTGGGACATTTTGTGAGACATATTGTAATATGACAAAGTAGGGCATTGATTTACGAGAAAGAAAAGCATATATATGAGGTTTCTGCCCGACAGTAGTAGTAGTAGTAGTAGTAGTAGTAGTAGTAGTAGTAGTGGAAGAGGTGTAGTATAGTACCAACAGGACTATTAGTAGTAGGCCCAGCAGGATAGTATTATCATCATCAGTAGTAGTACTAATGTGTAGAAGTAGTAGTTTCATAGTAGTATAGTATCAATCGGTAGTACAAGTGGGAGAAGGAGCAGTAGTAGAAGTAGCAGTGATGGCAGTATTATTAAACAAGTTTGTTTGAGTGTATAGCTGTAGAAATAGTGCGTGCACGTGTGCGTGCACGTGCATTGGGGGGAATGGGGGGGGGGGGGGGTTCAGTGACAGCGTACACTAATCTCCGCTGCTTATACAATACTACCCTGCTAAGCTAAAGATGTTGTACGGAGAATGTGGAGCTGTCATAAATGGTTGTCCAGAACTGGGAGTAGCGGGGGGGATTATTCATGCTGGACACCACGCAGCACCCTGCAGAGATGGCTTGTCTGAATGCCTACAATCACATTTAAACATGTCCAGGCCCGTTGGCCTCCGTGCCAACCATGGAACATCGCTGGGGTGTAATGCCTTCATTAACTCACGACTCTTCCGAGTGAAGTTATATGAGCAAAGATAGACGCAAACTCACTCGCTCTGTTAATTAGTGTTTTTGACGAGCAGACGTCAGGGCCCGTATTGATTTTCTGCCAGGCGAGGCGTGCCCGACTGTCCCTCCCCCCGCCGTTGGAGGAAGAGGATGTGAATAATGCATTACAAGGTGTGAGCCTGGTAAGACCCGGGACTCTGGGAATTTAAAAGCATTTGTGTTTGTCACACAAATCAGGGCCGTCTCGGGCGCACCGGCAGACAAATCCAAAGTGACAGCTCCGGAGAGGGAGATGACACCACGCCCCTCTCGCCGTGAAGCCGAGCCTGAAGAGGAGGCGGACTGAGAGGACGATCGCTATGCGGTAAGGCGAGAGAAAGAGAGAGACACCAACAATGATAAGCAACGAAGAGAGAGCGAAAAGTCAAGCCAGGGGGAAATGTTTGGATGGACCAGTCATTGTTGAATACATCCGATCCAGTCAGTGAGTCTTATACATCGCTCTCTCATGTTGGGTCACAAATAGTTCCTGAAGGCAGTATCCTGCATGGGCCCCCTCTCTTTTGACTAGACAGTAAAAAAACAACTTTCATTTTTAGACCAATTATAACCCATTTTTAGACGTATAATAGTATAATAAACTATTGCTCAGTGGGTAATTTGATGACCGGGTCATCAGTCAATAGGAGACTCAATAGGAGTACTCTGCCGGTCATCAAATTATTGGCTTAGCAATGTGACAAAAACAAATACAAAAATGCAAGGCTTCATGGTGTGTGTAATATGATAGAAAATAAGTAATTTTTTGCTGAATTTCTCCTTTAAACAGATTAACCCACTCTGTTGTATATCTGTTGACATAAATTAGCCTGTATTTAAATGATGTCGTAGTCAGTGAAGATGAAACAAATATTAATAGCCAGACCGAAAATGAAAAGAGATTTACCGTTATCTATCAAGACTAGACGGTTTGGCTTCTGAGGCAAAACAAAAAAAAAGTGAGTTGAAAAATGTGTGAGTTATTCATGAAGTCCGAGATTCAGAAGTCCGTTTTAAATCTTAGCTCAACAGAGTTACGAAGTCGGCCTTCTTCCACCTCAGAAACGTGGCCAAGTTTAGGCCATTTGTAAGTCAGCAGGATAATGATAAGCTGGTTCATGCTTTTATCTCTAGTCGTCTGGACTATTGCAAAGGAAGAAGGAGAGCACGTAACCCCAGACCTGCATGCGTTTTACTGGCTCCCTGTATCTTTTAGAATTGATTTTAAGCCTACATTATTGGTTTTTATAGCAAGCCTATGAATGTCTGTGTCTGTCTCTTTATGTCCCTGATCGTATCCTATGATCTTCCACTGCAGACATTCTAGTAACACCAGTGAGTCATGTAAGCAATGGCATGTCAAGTTTCTATTTTTTATACTTCTTAAAAGTGGAACGCTCTGTTCTTGTACATGCTAAAAAGGTTATGCTGTTGACTTGTGTATCATTCCTTTTCATGTTTTAAAGCACTTCTTATGGGCTGGGAGTGTCTTTGTATTGAAGCTATATCTGTTGCTTCCACTATAGTAATATTAATGTATCCGCTTTCCCGTCCCAAAGACGCAAACTGTCTTCAACAAAGCTGTTTTATACAATATTATATATTATATATATATATATATATAAACTATAACTATATTGATTTGCAAAGTCTGAGACACAGGGTTGCACTTGGACGAAATGACCAGGAATGATTGTCTTGTGTGTGGACCCAGAGACCCTTATCAGAGACCCATGCTAAGGTCAGACATACTAGAGATAACAACACTTGACCCTGGTGGAAAGAGAGAGAGATTCTCTTCCTGCCTGACATGCCATGCTGGTCTGGGGTCTGTCTGTCAGAGGCTGTGTGTGTGCGTGTGCGTGTGCGTGTGTGTGTGTGTGTGTGTGTGTGTGTGTGTGTGTGTGTGTGTGCGCGCATGCGTGTGTGTTTGCTTGCGCGAGCGAGCGAGTGACCCACATTTCTACATGTTGCCATAATATATATGCTTGTTTGAATATATTTTGATGTGTACAACAATGTAACATGTATACATGTACGGTATATGAGCCTGTCTCTAGCCTCAGCGTGTGTTTTTATAACATATGTGTATGTGTGTGCCCACGTGTGAGTGTGCATGTGTATTAGTGTGTGTGCCCATGTGTGCACACGCACATGTGCATGTGTGCGTGTGTGTGTGACGGGGGTCAATCACGGCTCCTGTAGTAAAGCAGTAAGGCGTGTCTGATGCCTCCAGGCAGCTGAGGTTGGCCATGGGGATTCAACCCCCTGCCTGGCTCCAGAGACCAGCTGAGGTTGGCCATGGGGATTCAACCCCCTGCCTGGCTCCAGAGACCAGCTGAGGTTGGCCATGGGGATTCAACCCCCTGCCTGGCTCCAGAGACCAACCCTGGACTGGTGGTGTGGGGAAGGGGAAGGGGAGGAGGAGGAGGAGAGCGATGGGCGTCAGGCGAGGGGTCTCCCGGTCACTGATGAAGGGGGCTACAGAGGTGCGGACAGACGGGGCACAGATCACACTCTCACACAACAAGCTGCGATAGCCTCGGCCCTTTTCAGTGCTTCATGGGCGGGCCGAGTTCCTCTTGCTTCGGTTCCTACATTGTCCAGCAGAAAATCTTTAACCGGGGAAGGATCGGGGAAGACGGGGCTTTAGCCTGAGCACATGTGGCGCGGTTGATATCGCGTTGGTACACACTACACAGTATATAGCCTTCTGTAAACTCACTCCAAAGCAGAAATACTCACACTTCATCACTTGAATGGGATCCTTTTCGGGTGGCGGAACAGATAAGATGGTAGGCCCTACTACGCGTTCAACGTTTGCGGCCACATGACGCCGGGGAATGGAAGGTCGGTGGTCCGACCCAGAGTGTGGTGAAGTGTAGAACTCAACGTGCATGCCAGGCGCCATATGACCGCTACCGGTTACAAGCACATTCTGTCTTTCAGCAGAGCTCTGCTCCACATTCTTATATTTGCACACGTTGTCGGCGGGTATAGCTTTCCTGCATAAGCACTGCCCTGTGCTGTGGGCCTCCAAAGCACTGGAACGGCACTGGAGCAGCGTGGAGATACTGTAAGCCCGTGGTCAAGGCAGGGCACGTCAACAGTTGCTGCTGAGTAAGGCTAAATTATTACTATTGGTCTATCCTTTTAACTTGTTTTTATTGTGCGAGTCTCAGGATCCACATAATGGTGGCTCCAATGTGGATCTTGGCCAGCCTGTAAGGTCTTACACCTGTCATCTAGATGAGCTGTCTAGGCTAGATGAGGCCCCTACAAAGCCAAACTGCACTAACTAAAATATTGAGCCAAAAGTGGTCAGCCAAATGAGATATCCAGATTATCCACTCAGTACATTGACTTTATTGGAGTAGGCTATTTCAAATGTCCAATAATTTTACTTCTACTTCTACATCTCAGATCCAAATATTGTACTTTTACTACACTACATCTTTTGGCCCAAATTAACAGAATCTAATGTGGTTGAGTCAAAACAAACTGGCAACCGTGCATAGCAGTTCCAAAAATGAAACGATAGCGATATCAATGTTATAGCGATATCAATGTTATAGAAATATCGAACGCCATATATATATATATATATATATATATATATATATATATATATATATATATCAACGAGCCTGCTCGTCATCTGTACCCAGCGTCATGATTTATAGTGCAGTAAAATAAAATAAAAAGTTAACCGAATTATGTCATCCACCTCAAGTAGGTTCTTGTGAGTTTTTGGTGTCTGCCGGTGATTTGGAGATTGCGTGTTACCTTCCTGTTGTACCGTAACACAGACTGTGCCGTGGCTGGCAGACACATACCAGACCTTCACTTAGAGGGCCGTGTCAGGGGTTAAGTGGTCCTGGAAAAGCAGGCAGAGAGAAAAGGCTGAACTTATAAACGCCTGGTGGAGTTTCTCTCGTCAGCAGGCGCGAGGTGAGAGGTGGCATGAGAGGCAGCCCGCGCGGCTGTGAGCTCGGGCCGCGATAAGCCCCCGACGGCACTTAAATTACACCATACCGACACCGTTATGAACCCCTATACCACTCGTGCCCCCCACCCTCGCGAGCTGGTGTATATAGTGCGTTGGTGTGTGTATAGGTTTGTGAAATCTGCACGTGTCTGTGTGCGTGCGCTCACAGAGAATGACACTTAGCGGTATGATGTACAGACGACTGAAAGAGAATATAGAGACAAGAACTGAAAGGGGAGCAGTGTACGTGCGTGCGTGCATTTGCGTGCGCATGTGAGTTTGTGAGCGTGTGTGCGTATCTGCTTACAGATTCTCGTGCGTCAGCTTATCCACAAAAGAGCAAAAGCTTGCCGGCTAAATAAAGTCCAGATAGGACTGACAGCCCTGGGCATGAGTACTGTGCCTATTTACACTCTCTGTCTGTCAGCCTGTTTCATGCCTCTTTTCTCTTCCGTCCAAGTGTTGATTTGGCCCTAACAGCTCCCACGGAAAGGAGAGGAGGACCGGGGGCGGGAGGGGAAGAAGGAGGTAGAGACAGGGATTTGGGATGAAAACCCAATGAGAGAGAGAGAGAGACCCAAAGGTTTAAATGCAAAGTTAATGCAAAACATGGACCATGCCCAGAGTCTCGCAAGCAGAGAGGAGGTTCATGCTGTAAGTCAAGGCAAGTACACTGAGTAGACCCCCATCATGATTACTGGCCTTGACTACGAAGATGACATTGCTCTAGTCTCGGATACACCAGAGAAAGGAAGGGAACTAGTAGAAATGGAGTGCATGAAGATCTGCCTCAAACTCAATGTCAAGAAAATAAAAGTATTGAAAGTTAACACAAGGACAAAACCATTGCCACTGCCGACGGGACGGTGCTCGAGGCAGGCGAGGACTTCAAATACCTGGACTGCCTCATGGACTGCTTCCACGGAACAGGACCTGAAGGTCCGGAGGGCACCTACAAGGACTGAGGAGAGTGTGGACATCAGACACGGGAGAAGACCTTAATACGCGACTGTTTGTAGATACAGTGGAGTCAGTACTGCTGTATTATAGGCTGAGACGATGACATGGACCCTCACAACACAACGGGAAATGGCCCTGGATGAAGTTTAAACAAGAAATCAAAAAAATGGCGATAGGTGTCACATGGACGGACCGCATCAGAAAAGTGGTCCTATACCGTATGGGGACCTACCACGGGTCACATACAAAGTCAGAGAGAGAAGGACGAGGCTGGCACCCGGAACCAGAGGCAAGCAAACTGACACTGTGAGAAACAACCGGGGCAAAGCCATGAGGCAAGAATCGCACCACCTATAGATACACTGCAACGCTACAACTTAACACTGTATAGAGCTGGTGTCGGCTGACGCAAAACATTAAAACACTGCTTTGTTTCAAAGGTTTATCCCAAGCTAACCTTTCCTATGGATATGTATTGTTTCTGACAGCAAATGCACGGTTTTGTAGGATAGTTTTCCCTCTAATTGCAATACATTGTTTTGTTTGGATTGTTTTGTTCCACTTCTGCTTTGGCAATGTCAATGCATGTGTTCTCATGCCAATAAAGCCCCTTTGAATTGACTCGAGATGGAGGGAGAGAAGAGAGAGAGAGAGAGAGAGAGAGAGAGAGAGAGAGAGAGAGAGAGAGAGAGCACATTGGGGATAAATGGGCGGGGTGTGTAAAAGTTTTAAGTTATTTCTCCATCTTGTTGTGGGTTTCAGATTGTAGCCCATCCTCAGTCCACGAGGTGGACAGGCAGACAGGCAGACAAGACAGAGATGGGAAGCGCTTCAATTTGAACAAACCATTAAAATCACAAACAAACAATCAGAAAGAAAAAATAAGAAGGGATGAAGAGACGGATGGATGAAAGGGGCAGAAAGTGTGTGTGTGTGTGTGTGTGTGTGTGTGTGTGTGTGTGTGTGTGTGTGTGTGTGTGTGTGTGTGTGTGTGTGTGTGTGTGTGTGTGTGTGTGTGCGCGCGCGTGCGTGCGTGCAGTGTGTGTGAGTGAGAGAGAAAGTGCTTTGAGGATGAGGCGAGGTGAAGTATCGATCAGCCATTGACAAACACAATAGAAATTTTAGATGTGATGTGAGAGGCCCCCATCCATCCATCCATCCATAATTTATCAGCCAAGCCAAATGTGAGTGACGTGGCGTGTGGACCGGAGGAGCACACACTATTGATTAGTAGCGGGCAGGGAGGGGGGGGGGGGTTCTCCAGAGAGAGAAGGAAAAAGATGGTGAGGCAGAGAGAGAGAGAGAGAGAGAGAGATAGAGAGGGAGAGAGAGGGAGAGAGAGGGAGAGAGAGAGGAGAGAGAGAGAAGATGGAGAGAGAGACGGAGGAGGAGGGCAGGTGGAGCACAGAAAAGCCATTAAGGATGGCCATGTTACCAGACACTGGCAGACGACAGAGAGAGAGAGAGAGAGAGAGAGAGAGAGAGAGAGATAGGTGAGAAGATAGGAAGAGAGAGAGAAAGAAGAGAAAGAGAGGTCACCCCCCATACTACCCACCCCACCCCCCGAATCAATACAACCATGTCAAAACATAAAATGCATGCTTTTGCTCTTAAGTAAAAGGTGTCTAAGATTTTTAAAAGCATTGATTCGGGGGGGACTGGGGGGGGGGGGGTCGATGGAAATCAAGGCATATTTTCCCGTGCAAAGAGGGGGTAATAACACTCAGCTGATAATAGCACAACATAGTCAGGAGAGAGGTGGGGGCAGGGGGGCTCGGTCACATCTGTGGAAGAGAGTGTGTGGCCAGATTACGGTGCCCTCCCCGTCCCTACCGCCACCCTCCAAG
This sequence comes from Protomyctophum bolini, assembly GCF_963924005.1. NCBI lineage: Eukaryota > Metazoa > Chordata > Actinopteri > Myctophiformes > Myctophidae > Protomyctophum > Protomyctophum bolini. The sequence continues at coordinate 17,982,059 of NC_137862.1, read as the reverse complement.
AGGTCACAGCGATGGGACAGGTCAAGGATTTCAAGCGCTCCCTCGTCGTCTCTCCCTCCCTCTGAATAAACCAGCCGGATAAAAACACTTAGAGGCTGTGTCTAGCAAGACGTGTTTTTTTTTCTCCTGTCTCTCTCTCTCTCGTTCTATTCCATAGCACTGTTACGTTTTGAATTGTCTTTAATGGGAGCACTGCATATTCACGGTATATGCTGGAAACACAGACGACGTAACTATAGGGCAGAGGTGAGCGAATTCTGCGCTGTGCGGTCAAGGTCTGAAAAAAAATTCAGCCGTTTGAGTGTTATTAGAATAGTATTTTCAGCAGGGGGGAACAAAATAATTTGGTGCAGTTGAACGAGGCCCTCCCGGGCTCTGTACTAGGTCTGCTTATGGGCCTCAACACCAAATCTTTGGCCGAAAAATAACCAAATTACAACCCACTGAATGTCCGCCCCCCAGGGGGGCATGAGGAACCAAAATGAAGAGGGAAGAGGCTGGCTGAAGGCGCTATATCTCTCTGGACTAGCTTCTGTCACAAAGATTTTGCATATCAAACCAGAAGTTTTCTGTAGAGCCATGCAGCCTTGGGGGGAAAAACATGGAGGCTCCATTAAACACCAGCAGACGGAGCAGATGATGCCTCTTTTGCAACGCTGACCGCACAAAACCAAACACATAAGACACAGAATACTTCTGAATAAACAGAGTGTTGTTAAAACATGTCAGTCACATTACCTTGAAGTGGTAACTCTCAATGCTTGGATTTCAACTCACCCCACCAATACAGCGGGTGACCCGAGGCCGAGGGGAAAACAGGGGCTAATCGGCACAAGGGTTCCTGGGTGGGTTCGGTGGTTAATGTTTTTCCCTACTGTGGGCACCGTTGAGGCAAGAGGCAAACTGGCTGCCTGCTCCCGTGGACACGCAGCACCGCCTGCGGAGAGCCCAGCCCATATCGTTAAAAACACACCAGGCACAAAGAGGCAAAAGACAAACACAAGATGGAAAGGAGGAGAAAAACTAAATCATGTCCTGTAATGGGAAACAAAGCCAGTGCCCGCCACATGAAGGGCAGTGCCAGTGTGTGTCCATGTGTCTCTCGTTGCCGTGCCAGTTAGTGGCGCAGCCACAAAAGACAATGGCTGCACCAGAAACAATTAGCCTTACCCTTGGGTGTGGCTTACGGACTGAAGACACTCATCTGTCCACAACCACAGGAGCGCATAATGAATGACACGACGTTGCTACTGCAACGCAATCTAATGAACAACATCTGGATGGCCTCACACAACTCCCTCCCTGTTGCTTGGCCGTTTGACCTTTTCAACGGTCCTAAAAGCACGCCTTCGTCAATGGATGTCACACCAGTGAGGGTCATTAAAGATACACAGGAGGCCAAGGGTCAGATGGACGGTCAGCTATGGTAATGAATGAAAATGACAATTCGTTTATGCCTGAATGTGGAGTTGTGGATAAATACTTTTATTGATCCATGGGAGGCCTGTCACAATTATTACATAATGGCCTAATCGCAGATATTTGAGATAATCACAATTAATTTGCATAAATCATAATCGTTCATATATTTTCAAACATTTAGAAAAATGTGGAAATAGCGGATCTGCAAGCTTGTTTAGATCACCATTTCATTTTAATTTTTTTAAAGCATAAAGTTATTAAGTGTAATTTATTTGTACATGTAGTCTATCTACCCTGTGCAATTTCAAATCCTAAAAGCCAAACATAAATGTAAATTGTATTCATATATTCCAGTGTTCAAAGACAGAAACACAAATAAATCGTTAAGCACAATTATAAAAATTGATCGTCAGGTAAAGTGTCATAATCGCGACAGCTCTACCCATGAGGGGAATTCAGTTGTCAAACTGCACCGCAGCAGGAAAGGCCAGACATATAGATAGTAGGATATAGAAATAAGTAGAAATAAGAATAAGAAATACCAAAAAGGGGTTTTAAGCATTTGGACAGACTGATATTTGCCTGATCTATGAGGATCTACAATTAACCATGGTAGCAATAAAGTAGTTTTGTAATATGGTGAGTTGTAATTTGACATGCTGAAATATATATGCCTCTAGTCTAGCCTTCATCATATTGATGTCTGTATGGGACACTGGTCATTCTTTATGCTATGTCTTAGTTTTGGTCTTTCTATGTTTATTAAAATAGCTTGATGTTTTAATGTTGCACCGCAAGTGACTGAGGGGAAACGGTATTTCATATTCTTCATGTACGTATTACATGTACATATTGGGTAAAGTTACAAATAGTGGACCAGCAAATGTTCCCGCTGAATTAAATGTAACCAAACAAATTGAAGTGAGCTGTAAAAAGCTGTCAAGTTCCTGTTCTGGGATCAGTGGGATGTTTCTGCTACGCTATAGCCACCACTGGGCAAAACACATCTAATCAGATTCTGAAACCCATTTCATGACACTGCCGATAAGATGGCAAACTCAAACATACACAGTAAAATTCTCATTTTAATTTTAATCTCATTTGTACCTCCGGGAGCATACAGATGGAACGGAATGGACCCTCGCGGGCCCATTTGCTATTATGTGTTCACTCTCAGAGGTGCATTAACACTGAGGATTTGACTGTGTATAGAGAGTGCCAGGGTCAACAAGGCCCACTATTTCAACTGACACATGTCGTGGACACTGGCCAGTTGAGGCTGGTTGACCGGTCGACCTCGTACCGATCGTGTGTGTGTGTGTGTGTGTGTGTGTGTGTGTGTGTGTGTGTGTGTGTGTGTGTGTGCATGCGTGCGTGCGCCGTGCGTGCATGATCCTTTTCTAGCATGGGGCACATGAGAATGTGAGAAATGGAAGCCATCGGAGATAATCTGGTCACCTGATCCCAGGGCTGTAGGTGCGGGCGATGACAGCCGCGTGGTGCCACCGTGTGACATACGATGAGGGGCCAAACGGCAGGTGACCGACTGACTCACCCTCTGGCTCTTAACAGACAGATGACCGCACCGCCAGGGGAAGAGGAGGACAGGAAGAAAGAGGAGGAGTAAGAGGGGCCGGGAGGAGGGGAAAGGAGAGAAGGGAAGGGGGGTATAGCTAGATAGGGTTAAGTAGAGCGATTGGTTTCACTTGATACCCCTTTTGGTGTGATTCGTGATATAAGCGGGTCTGATGATGCAAGACGGGAAGGGAGGGAGGAGGGGGGAGGAGGGCAAGGAGAGGAGAGGACAAGGAGAGGAGAGGACGGGAAAGGAGTAACACGGTTTGACACCGCAGAGGGCTAGGAGGACACTGCAGAGGGCTAGGAGGACACTGCAGAAGGCTAGGAGGACACTGCAGAGGGCTAGGAGGACACTGCAGAAGGCTAGGAGGACACTGCAGAGGGCTAGGAGGACACTGCAGAGGGCTAGGAGGACACTGCAGAGGGCTAGGAGGACACCGCAGAGGGCTAGGAGGACACCGCAGAGGGCTAGGAGGACACTGCAGAGGGCTAGGAGGACACTGCAGAGGGCTAGGAGGACACTGCAGAGGGCTAGGAGGACACTGCAGAGGGCTAGGAGGACACGAGGGCTAGGAGGACACTGCAGAGGGCTAGGAGGACACGAGGGCTATAGGAGGACACCACAGAGGGCTAGGAGGACACTGCAGAGGGCTAGGAGGACACGAGGGCTAGGAGGACACTGCAGAGGGCTAGGAGGACACTGCAGAGGGCTAGGAGGACACTGCAGAGGGCTAGGAGGACACCGCAGAGGGCTAGGAGGACACCACAGAGGGCTAGGAGGCACTCTGCTGGCACTGCGACGACACTGTCTGTGCGGTTTAACAGCGGGAGAACAACGGCGAGCGACACTTGAATTTCATTGGCTATCGCCTAATCGCCGGACGATGTCACCCTGACGATGTTCGCCTGCTATCTCCAGCTATCTCCGGTAGTTATTCAAATAATGCACTTCCGGAAAATTCGTCTGGCTGTCGCCCGCTATTAAAACGTACTCTACTAAGAGTTCATTTAAGTTGAGTGTCCAACTAACTGTACACACTCACTCTCAAACGGCTGAGTATAGGCATGTGGTGGTGGGTGCATTGTTGTTTGCATGTGTGTGTGTGTGTGTGTGTGTGTGTGTGTGTGAGTCTGCCTGCGTACGCGTGTTCCGGATGAGCACAGGGATGGGCCACACGCAGACAGACGGGCGCGGTTTGCGCACGTGCGTGCGTATATGCAACAACAGCATAATCAATTAACCTAACCGCTCTGCAAGAGAGGAAACAAGAGATGTAAGCATGCCTCCCACCTCTTCAAAATGAGAGAATACACAAAGGTTTATACAGACAGCTTGAACAAAGAACGAAGCCCCCAACCCCCCCCCCCCGCCCCTCTCCATTTGTTTAAAGAACACTTCTCGAGCCACTAGACAGCCAACAGAGAGTCCTCTATCCAAACAAAGCCAGATGACAGTCACCAGCATGCAGGAGAAGCAGAGTGCTCACATACACAGTCACCATTGTGTCGTTTCAGAGCCGCACAGAGATAATTACCCGCGAGCAGATAAAGGAGAGGGGCCGCGGCTGCACGTTTAACACCCTCATAAATGCAGATGTTATGCCGCTGATTTAATCAGGGGTCTAACAGATGTTTTTTTTTCTCTTTTTGGCCAGCCACCCCCCCTCCCCCCCACACACACACTCCCCCCCTTTCATTAAAAGCCCCGTCGCCGCGGACGCAAGAAATCAAAGATTATTCCAGGAATTAGGATATGAAAAGCGTGTTAGCTCAATTAAGGAAATTAAATTGTGTACATTGGAACGGGGGGTGGCAGGGGAGGAGTGGCGTTTGTTCAGCCAGTCAGTGTAAGTTTAAGTGAGAGATTTTTGTTCTCCCTTTTTAGCCTGCAAGGCCGGGACGTAATAAAATCAGAGACACCCCCCCCCACACACACACACACACACACACACACACACACACACACAACACACGCGCGCCACCCCACCCCTAATTGAAATGCACTTAAGAAGGATCATGCTGACAAATGTGATTGTATTGAGGCGGTAATGTGCGCACCCACCCCTCCTCGTTAAATGTGATGAAATTGAAACGGCCAGGGCTGACGACAGCTCCCTGATACGATCAGGAAAAACTGGAGATGGCAGCAAGTTAGCAAGAATAAGATGTAGACGAGAAGGGAGAAAAAAACACACACACACACACACACACACACACACACACACACACACACACACACACACAGGTAATCAATTTAACGCAAACTCATCAGGATTGCCCCACCCCCCCCCCCCCCTACCACTGCCACCATCGACCCCTCCTCCTTTCCCTATTAGGAACACTTAGAGATGAAAACAAACGACAGGTAGAGACACCAGATAACGAGTCACCATGGCCTTATCAGCTGTGTCCTGCCAGGGGACACCATTCACTTCCTCCTCCGTCTCAGTGCATGCTGGGAGATGATGGACCGCCAGGTGTTTGGCCCCGGGACCCATTAACACAGAGCTAATGTAGACACACGGACACACACGCACAAGCACACATGCATGCACGCACATACAGATATACTACCGGTATACAATATTACATAAGCTACACATGCAAGTATTTACATGCATACACATTCTGATGCATATATAAAAGCACACACATGCACACATGCAGTCATGCATGCACACGCACGACGGTGTACATTTGGGAGTTAATTTGTTAGATTTCATTTTAGGGCTCGATTTTCGTCCATGCTAAACCCCTCCCTATAAACTATTTTGTAAAAAAAAAGAGAAATAGCCAATCTACATCGACACATTGTGAGCTTGTAGAGAAAACAAAAGAGCTATGCATAGATTTTAGACGTTCCCCACAATCCCCCCAGAAGAGTGTTGTCAACGGACAGACTGTAGATATTGTACCCAGCTACAAATATCTAGGCACAATTATTGATGACAAACTGAAATTCTACCTAAATACTGATACGAAGCATAAAAAAGGTCAACAACGCCTGTACTGCCTAAGGAAATTGGTTAAGTTCAATGTCGACAAGACTCTGATGAAACTGTTTTACAGTCCCTACATCGAGTCCGTCAGTTCTTTCTCCATATGGTAATCTCTGCATCAGAGACAAAAATTCCCTAGGGAAAATTGTAAAAGTGGCCTCTAAAATGATTGGCTCACAAATGAACGGCCTAGATCAGATCTTTAAGAAACAGGTGCTTAACAAAGCCCTGTGTATCAGATCTGATGCTGCTCAACCACTACACGGAGAGTACATCCTTCTCCCATCCGGCCTTCGCTTGCGAGCCCCCTGTGCCACAAAAAACAGGCACAAACATTCCTTTGTCCCGGTCTCTATTTGCACACTGAATGCTGCTGTGGGTAGATCTAGGTCCAGATAACCTTATGATGAGCACTTTTCACTGTATTATCTCGTGCCTATGTCTATGCACATGCACTTTTATGACCTATCGCATAGCACTTTAACGCCTGCACTTTAATGGTTGTGTGCACTTTGTACTCTGGTATCTGCTATGTGAACTGTTTGTTTGTACCGTTTCATTGTTTAATGTACTGTCTATGCTGCAACCCAATTTGCCCTTCGGGGACACTAAGGGTGCGTTCGGAAATGTGCCCTGAACGCACTGGTGTGCTCTGTTGTCGTTCGTTTATTCAGTGTACTCGGTGCGTTGTCGTTCGAAAATCCAGTGTGCTGCACACCTGGTGTGCCGCATGCCAGCACTGAGCGACCCTACCCTGAAGCTGGGGTTGTCCAGTGTCGAAGGTGTGAATGCGTCACAGCTGTGGTCGTTCGTAAATAAGGCACACTGAACGCACTTTCTGACGTCACCGCCCACCACACTCAACAAACTGACCACATTCCCGGTGCGCATTTCCAAACGCACCCAAAATAAACTTGAACCTTGAACCTTGAACCTATTTTAGTCATGAAAGAGCTATGTCCCGCCTTTGTATAACGAAAAGGGGTCGTTAACGAAATAATTCAATAATCATCATCGTTGACAAAAGGAACACTGATTGGGAGTACCATGACAACAGGTCTGAGGAAAAAGGCCTATAGACAGGTGCCAACCACACTGTATGAACCAATATTATTTGTATCCACCCTGTTACAACTCAAAAACATCAGCCACAACACACATACTGTAGATCCACAATCAGTCTTTAAATTAACATTTGGAATTGATGGCTGTTCTGTCAGAGACAAAACCTCTAGCTTGAACAACATCACACATTGGCTAATTTAATTGAAGTGAGAGCTATACAGTACTTACAGCTACTGTATACATACGGCACAGATACTGTTCCGTGTTACAACTCACTACCATCAGAAACACAGTGTATAGATTCACATCAACATTCCAGAGCCAGAAGTCATTGCATCCAAAAGTGTCAGTAGTACAACAGCTTGAATCACATCAGTATACAGACAGCATACAAGCCTCAAGACAAGCAGCAGCAAAGGGGGGTTCCTACCTTGAGCGATCTTCCACTTGACTATCAGTTGTCTAGGTGATGGCCAGGGTCAGACTTTGAAACTCATGGATAGAGATATCCTCTCTCTAGTTCATCCTCAGATGAGGCCTTCCAGTGCAGGAGTCTCCAGTCATCTCCATCGTCCATAGGTACTTCTGGCTAGCTGCATTAGTTTCCTCCCCTGCTAGTCCAGGGCATAGATAGATTTTAGTACCACCTAAGGTGACCGTAACATTTTTATTCCTACATGCATCCCATTGTACCGCCTCCCGCACAGACAGTGGCTAGCTGCGACAGAGCAGATCAGAGGCAGGAACGTATAGGGACGCGCAGCTAGCCACTGTCTGTGCTGAAACAACTGACCATCAAGAATGCACAGCATGTACGTCTGTGTAACATTTAGCCGGGGAGAGATGCTACAGGACCCTCTGTGTAAAGTCATCCAAATGTCAGAAACTTTACTTACGTAGGGTTTCGAGCAGGGCTAGGTTGGCCCCTGCACTATGCTGGGCCAACCAGCCTGATTTTCCCGGCTGCCATATTCTCACTCACCCTTGGTAGCCCCCCATACAGATGCATGTTGGTACCATGTGCATGGTTGACGTTTAGTAGGCTATATAGCTCAATACTAGCCGCAAGCAACTTAGATCTGCTTAGCATATATAGCATCCGAGTTACAACATGCACTTCACTGCACACAGCAGTGCTTTATCTTGACTATAATTTGTTTTACCAAGTAAAATAATAAAAGTGACACAATTCAGCTCTATGCATGTATGTTAACTCGCCTAGAGTACAAGTTGGAAAGAAAGCGACCAAAGCAGTTTGTTTGTCAAGAGATAATTAACTTATTCTCTTTCAACTGCAGTCAGTCATGTGACTCAGCAGTTTTAACTCCCTGACAACACTGACAACTCTGAGTTACTTCCCTGAGGTGTCGGTCTACATTAAAAGTTGTTTATTTCCCTCTTTTACTTCCAAACAGAATGGAACTATCAATCAAATACACCTGTGTCTGTGTGGCAGATTACCCTGCCACTGACTCATTTAATAGATGACAGACTGTTTTCTTGTGTTCTCCCCTAAATTATATGTTTAATGACACAACAGTATATGTATGCAGGACACAACAATGGGTTAAAGTCTCACCTCCAAGTTTGCCATTGCCATCCAAGTTGTGAATCATGTTTGGAAAATGTTTGACATGTGTTACCACAGTGCTACCTGGTGCTGACCAGTGGGGAAGGACCCGATTGTAGCATGAGGCTGCCTTTTATAGTGCCTGACTCCATTGTAGGGAGCATGCTCAGTCCATCCCACTGGATCAGACCAACTGTAGGGTTTTGTAAATATGTGAATTTTTGTGGATGATGTGTACTGATTTAAATGTGAAATATACAAGGATTAAATGTGATTATGTGTTAAAGTTGTTATTGTCTCTGGACATGGGGCTGTTAATTGTGGAATAAATTAAGGTTGGTACGGTCCAGTGGGAAGGGCCTAGCCTATATTTAAGAAGGGGTACCTACCACTGTCCAGCAGTCGATGTAGGGCTGTAGACCAGGAGGGCCAACCTATTCGGCCATTGTAAATAGTGTGTTGTACTGTTTTTGGGACACCATTTTTGACACTTGAAAGGTGAATGAATAAAACAGTTTTTTTGCTTAAGAGGATTTCTGGCTTCCTATTTTGAGTATCCTGCTCATTTGAACACTTTTTGAGGTTTTGAGAACTGTGTCACGTGCCCGAGTGTGCCAGTCTGTTTGTAGCAGTTGTGGGGGTGGGGAGGGGGGTGCATGCACGCCTGCTTATAGGGAGTGTCTGACAATAACCTGCATTCACAGAGTGTCTACTTTTCAGGGAGTATATCTGACAATAACACCTTTATTGAGGTTATGCTTCTTTTATTTTTTCCTATATTGCCCTTTTGGATGTTGCCCTCAGATTTAAGCAAGCACACTTTTTAGATGAACAAATACAAACTAAGAGGAAGTCTTAGTTTGAATTACAAAATGTTTAAGATAATACAGTCGTAGTGAAATAACATGAAATAAGCCATCATACTATAGGCAAGTCAATGGAACAGTAGGTCTGTATCTCAAGTTCACACACACACACACACACACACACACACACACACACGAACGCACACATGTGCACACATGCGCATGCACGCGCGCGCGCACGCACACACACACACACACACACACACACACACACACACACAGAGAGAGAGGTCGGTGACCAGTGGGGATCCATCTTGCTGTCCACTGATAAACGGCACAGAGCAGCGGTCTGCAGGCATCTTATCTTGGATGAATGGCCACTAATGAAGATTTAACATGACGATGTGTTTGTGGGGCTGTGCTCCCTGGCTCGGCCCACTGCTAGATAGTTTAGGAGATACAGAGGCCAGGCCGCTGCCAAGAATTACGCACGTGTCTCGTAAATACTGCACAGAATTAAAACGCCAGAGTCGACGGAGTGAAATATCAATATTAATAGCTTATGAAAGAATGATCAAACATCATTAGCGATGGCATTCGATAGCCTACTTTTCCTTTGGTGTTGAGCTGGATAGTGAGCATGCAGAGACTGTAATCACGTTGCAAGAAGAGAACTGTGTCTATGAAAATAGACACAGCTCTCTCCCTCAACGCTCTTATTTTATTTAGTAGTAGTTGATGAGAACATTGTACTCGAATTGCAAACACTAAATACCTACACACTTCCTCGACTTCACACAATGTTCTGCAAACAAGTCTGTTTTCTTTTCCCCATGTATAAGCAAATAAAAATAGAAAAGTGTGCGGCTGAGTTGCTGATACAAAAAAATACAAAATGTAACGTGTTTGCTATTTCTCTTGCCATTAGCTGTTAAGCACAGCCTTGCTCTCTGAAGTAATTCTCTAGAGAAGCCACTAGGGGAGCATTCAACCCCCTTTTCAGCAAAGTTGAGCAATGAGCACACAGCATAATTTGCAAACAAACAGAGCAGAGACATATGTATGTGTGCGCACACACACACACACACACACACACACACACACACACACCATGCTGGCTCGTGGTGCACATTTTTGACAAAATTCAATTTTTGCCACGGACATACAAAATTAATATTACCAGAAACACATAAAGAAATAGCCCTGAATGACCATAGGTCTGTAACTCTGAGATTGTTCAAATGGAACCAAATGGACCCATACTTTTAGAGTTAAAGGGGTCTTGGCAAATAAAACATTTGAGAACCACTAGCACTAGTGGACTCGAATATGCCAGAGTCATAGCAAATCACTGTCATACTGTACATTTTCTGATAAAGGTATGTATACATTTTTACATAAAGGATATCCATCCGGCACTTGTTCCCTTGTTCACCCGCTCGCTGTTGGCGGGAAGTCGTGTGACTCTGCTATCGTAGCACCGCCAGGGTGCAGCGATGGGAATACGGTGCGTACGGCCCGAGTAATAGAACACACACACACACACACACACCTCTATTATGCATTACACATCTAAGATATTTAAGCTCTTTGTAGGAGTTAAGTCTTGGGAGTCATGCCATGTCATTCTGTGGCGGATGAGAAGGTATAGCTTTAGTCATGTCTGTATTAACAGGATGACTTCCAAAGCCTCTGGGATGCAGTACATCTAGCAGGGGTCTGTCTGTCTGTCCCTCTCTCTCTCTCTCTCTCTCTCTCCCCCCCCCTCTCTCTCTCTCTCTCTCTCTTACAGTCAGTCCGTGCCTCGGCTGGCCCTATAAGCCCCAGATCAGAACCTCCAACGAGGGCCTGTATTAAGGGGATCAGCCTTACCACAGGGACCTGCTATTCACCAAATAAGATCAAGTGTAGTGCTAAAGGTTTATTGGGAGTCAAAACAAACATAACGCAGCACTTCCACTGGCCAACCGTTGAGAGACAGAGGCTAGAGAGAGATTACGTATAAGGAAGAGTCTTGTTTGGTTTCGGCGGGTTTCGTGACTTGGGAGAGGAAAAACCAAACCAAAAGAAAAAAGGCCTTCCCCGTTTGGGTTAATACAAAAATCAAAAGCCCAAAGAAGGTGAGACCATAGATCCGTGAGCATCCGTTAGGCAGACGCGTGCTATTTTTATTCAAGGCTGTGCGTGTCATCCTCAGACGTGAAGGAAAGGCCCTGTTTTTTCGTCTGCTTAGGGTGGTGCACTTGAGATTTAAGGTACGGTTCTTATTTTTAAGACAAATGCCGCCCAACTGTCTGGAACTGCACGGTAGGCTTAGGTATAGTGGGGAGGCAGGGAGAGGGGGGTGTGCCTGTGCCAGCCAGCCTGCACTGGGGCCCCTTGAGGAGACAACCAGGGTCTATGCATGTGTATATTTTCGGTGTCTGATTGAACTAAAACACAGCCTTTAATGTATCATTTGGAGTGAACACCATGCCCAAATGAAAACACACACACCTACAAGTCCCGGTTTAATTGAAGGCTGCAGGTTTGCGCTGAGCAGACAGTTTTTTTCCCTCCCTTTTTCTCGTTTTTATCCTATTTTCTTTCTTTTTTTTATGGGAGGAGGAGAGTGCCCACCCCCTCCCTTTTTAATCAATATTCTCAACTTGTTTTGCTGCAAATTAAAGCTGCCATTCTCAGGCCAGGACGCACAGAGACACACACACAGGATATAAAAACTGCAGCAGCAAAGTTTTATATTTCAAGTGAAAAAGATTGAAACGTAATCCTGCATTTTCTGAAAACAACTGAGGAGAAAGAGAGGGGGAGGGGGGGAGGCAGTGAGAGGAGGAGGGAAAAGGCACCATATAAGGGACCCCTATAGATGCTATTTCTGCACTGTGAAGAAACCGGAGGGATAAAAATATCATGAAGGTTTGACAGTTTCACATGTTCCCCTCACGCATCCCTCCTCTTTGAGCTGTAACACTATAAGTGTCTGTTACGGTAACCTGCTGCGTTGGTACACTTTGCGTCCGTGCGTCGGTGCAGAAAAAGACATTCCATTTGTGTACGTTTCTGTCTTATATCCTACCTCTCCATAACATGCAATTGCCTGCAGTTAGGCCCGACATAACATGCAATTTATACAAAAGACTCCCCCCCTTGCTGCCTGTCTGCCTGGTAAAAAGGGGGATAGTTGCTTCTTTGTCGTGTCATACGTATACACTCTTCAGGAAGCTGTTGTAGTGCCTAAAACCCTTCAATTAGGTTAATCAATATTTGATGGTTGGGGAAATGATGAGGGGGGCTCTGATAAGGCTTCGCGACCACCCCCCCCCCCTCCAGTAACCCTCTGTGCTGTCGTGATGTCTTTAATTGTTGGCCCAAAGCACCAGAGACAGACAAGACTTTGTTTGCTCAATAATGGATGGTCGGCATCCCTAACACGATATTGAGTTTGGCTTGTCTGCGTGCGCCGTGCGTAATGGCAGCTGCTGCTCCTGGCTTTACATGGTACAGCAGGAGAAGTGTGTGTGTGTGTGTGTGGGGGGGGGGGGGGTAATTGTCCATGAGTAGCTGTCTGTCTGCCTGTCTATGAGTAGCTGTCTGCCTTCCTGCCTGTCCAATTGTCCATGAGTAGCTGTCTGCCTTCCTGCCTGTCCAATTGTCCATGAGTAGCTGTCTGTCTGTCTATGAGTAGCTGTCTGCCTGCCTGCCCAATTGTCTATGAGTAGGTGTCTGTCTGTCTATGAGTAGCTGTCTGCCTTCCTGCCTGTCCAATTGTCCATGAGTAGCTGTCTGTCTGTCTATGAGTAGCTGTCTGCCTTCCTGCCTGTCCAATTGTCCATGAGTAGCTGTCTGCCTGCCTGTCTGCCTGTCTATGAGTAGCTGTCTGCCTGCCTGCCAGCCAGCAAGTTGGTTAACAGAAAATAAATTGTTATGGCTGAGTAAAATAAAATACAATAAACACAATTTGCCTGAAAATAGATTACCCAGCTATGACCTTTTTCATGAAAAAAAATGAGTAGTGATATGGCTGACTGAGTAAAATAAAACAATCTACCTGAAAATAGATAGCTATAAGTGAAGAGCAATTTCCGCAATTTCCCCATTTACCATTTCCACAATTTCCGCAATTTCCATTTCCGCAATTTCCTCAATTTCCATTTCCGCAATTTCCGCAATTTCCATTTCCGCAATTACCATTTCCGCAATTTCCGCAATTTCCATTTCCGCATTTCCGCAATTTCTGCAATTTCCATTTCCACAATTTCCGCAATTTCCGCAATTTCCATTTCCATTTCCAACTATTAATGGCAGCTGGGTTTCATCATTCAAATAAAATAGAATTCTGTCCGTTTAGCTATAAAATTATGTCAGGGAATAGGGATACACAGTATATGTATTTCATTTGCATTGCATCTCCCCCCCCCCCCCCGCCAAGCTTTTATTTTAGTTCGAGTAATAGTACAACTCTAATAGTATTACTTATAATAATGTAATTAAAGATAACTTCATTCAGATTTATTTATTTTTATTTCATTTTCCAGATTTCTTTTTCTTCTTTTTTTTAGATTTTCATTGGTGGGCCAGTCATAATGGTCCCGCGGGCCTGATGTGGCCCGCGGGCCTGAGGTTGAGTATCACTGCCCTAGGGGACACGGGGAGAACATGCAAACTCCACACAGAAAGGCCCTTTCCACTATAATTTCTATAATTATAATCTATAATTAATAATTATGTAACTTAAGCTCTATACTTCAACTAGATTTAGTTGCGAATACCAGAACGCTCACCTCAAAACACAGTTGCTCAGTGGACTCTGCCTGGTATTGCTAAACGTAACCTCAGTAAACTATGCCTAAATGGTTAAACCTAACCTTATTCCTAATCGTAACCTGTGCCAAAACCCAACCCTATTCCTAAACTTAACCTCAGTAAAACTATGCCAAAACCCAACCCTATTCCTAAAGTTAACCTCAGTAAAACTATGCCTAACGCTCTGAGCAGTCGGCGTGAGGTCGGTGGGGGAAAAAAAAAGACAAACCTTCCAGAAACCTGGCAATTTCCCTGATGAACTGTTGAGATGAGCCAGGAACACCACGGGGGAATGAATGTCATGAAAGACCCTCCATCCCCTCCCACTGTGTGTGTTGTGTGTCCGTTCCACCTGCCTGCCTCGAGGAGGAGACAGTGCCACTTATTGAGTGGATGGGGTTTGATTGACTCTAACCACTAAGGGCCCCCATTTTCTGCAAAGCTTCTAAAACAGCTCGCAGGTGTATTTGCCTAATAATGACATAGCCAAAACAGGGATACCACCAACAACAGGGAAGGGATAGACAGGATAACACACACACGCACGCACGCACACACACACACACACACACACACACACACGCACACGCGCGCGCGCACGCCAGGATGTCCAGTGTGTTTTCTAGCCAGGGCTACTTGGCATGACAACAGACGAAGCCCCATCAACGTCCGGAGGAGATAATCTCCCATCATTTCTCATTTGAATAGCACTATTTAAAATGTAATGTGTAATAGCATTAAGCTATAGACGACCCCCCACTCCACCGTCCCCCCTTCCCTGCTCTGAGAGGCCACATCTGTTTGTGGCATGTGTGTGTGTACGCACACACACACAAGCTTTGATTCCTCCTCTCTGGTGGGATAACCGGAAGCCTGCACCCCCCTCTCTGCCTCCATATCTATCTCTCTCCCCGCCTCTCTCTCTCTCTCTCTCTCTCTCGTCCTCTCTCTGCATCGCCCTGTCCATCTCTTCCGCAGTACCATCGCGCACGCGCACACACACACACACACACACACACACACACACACACACACACACACACACACACACACACACACACACACACACACACACACACACACACACACACACACACACACACACACACACACACACACACACACACACACACACACACACACACACACACACACAGTTCCAGGGTACGGGGCCATGGCGAGCGAGCCCCGAGGACTGGGAGTCGGATACCATTCCATTTGTGGGATCTGTTGGTGTCCTACTTAGGAGCTGCAATGGGACTCAATTAGGCTGAACCGAGAGGGAGCTGATCATTAATGTATTAATGAATACAATGGCAGGGAGGACGGAGTGTTGAGCTTGCTCGTTTGTTCAGGGCCTGGCCGGCCGAAGCCAACGCTAGGCCGAACAACGGCGGCGTGCTTTTGATGGGCGGTGGGCGGGGGATGGAGGGGAGGAGGGAACAGAGACGATGATGGCCCGGTCAAACCGGGACATCCTATATAATGATGAACACTTTTTGGCTTGTGTCACTGGCTTAAAGCACGCGTCCAAACAACATGACGTGTGTTTTTATAAAACCAATATGATGTGCACACAGTGTTCTCAGTGTCACAGGAAATGCATGTACTTGAGTGCTGTACTTTAAGTACAATTTGTGGAGTATTTGTGACATTGGTGAGCCGATGGCCGTGGAGGCCATCAGCTACCACTAATTGCGAATAGGAAAAAATATATACTTTTGGCTACACTACATTTCTAGGAAAGGAAAAATATAATATGAATGAACCACTTAAGCCCTATTTCAAACAGATCTGCTATTTTGACTGTAATTTGTACTTTTGGATACTTGAATCAATGTATAGTTTGTCCACCACTACCGTCTTGGCCCCTCATTTGCAGGTTCTTATTGACGTGCTGATCCATCAAAAGAAAAAAATAAATCATAAAAACACACACACACAGGCGCGCGCACACGCACGAACGCAGACACACACGCACACAGAACACGACCACGCACACATTATCTCTATTCTCCACGGCACACAGTCTCCCGCACATTAAAAATAAATTCATTCTGAGTCAATTTGGGGAATGTTTGGCGACGCGGGGCTAGCTGTGGGAATTGCAGATCTCTCCCTCTGTCCCCGAGGCTTTCTCTTTGTCTATCTATTTGGTGTGATTAAAAATACAATGATGAATGCATATTTCTTCCAGATGAATAACTTGAGGGAGTTGGCAGGGGATGAGTCGGAGAAAGAGAGCAGCGTGTGTGTGTGTGTGTGTGTGTGTGTGTGTGTGTGTGTGTGTGTGTGTGTGTGTGTCGGAGGGAGAGAGAGGGGGGCAGGTCAGTCAGATACTGGGCTCTGGATCTTCTTAATGGAAGGAGTTCATCTGGACAGCAGTCCACCAGGGTGTGTGTGTGTGTGTGTGTGTGTGTGTGTGTGTGTGTGCGCGCGTGCGTGCATGCAAGCTTGTGTGTGTGTGTGTGTGTGTGTGTGTGTGTGTGTGTGTGTGTGCGCGCACATGCGTGCGCTCCTCAGTGTTAATGTAACACTGAGTTGCATTAGTAGTTGCATTAGTACACACTCAGAGTTACAAATGCATGCATTTACCAAGTGTACAAGTACATACTGTAGATGTAGATTGACCATGATTACAATACAATTTGTGTAGCATTATGAAACACAGGACAGATATGGATATAAAAGAGATACAACTATAAGGCAGTGATGTTCAACTGGAAGCCCAATCCGGCCCCCTGAGGTTTCTTGTGGCCCCTGGGACGCATTCCATATATGTACAAATAAATGTAAAAAAATATTATTAGATGCTTGATTGTGAGGTTGTACAGGATGACCATTTTTAATGTTATTCATAACCGTTAAGCGAAGCTCGTTAATGGTTAATCAGCCATCAACCGATAAGAATAAAATGTCTAAGGCTACTATTTAGAATAGAGGAATGTTCACTCAGGGTTCCAAATTAAAACCCACCATACGGCATTTGCAAAAATTCTAAGGAACTAAGGAGTAAATGTATTATTTGTTGAATAAGTCAAAAAAAATACATGATCACTTGATACATGATGTACTTAAGAAAAGCATCTGGTGTTAAATTATATTTAAATATCAAAAGTAAAATTACAGTTTCAAAAGTGAAAGCCCTTTTCCTAGTACAAAGAAACAAAACAGCCAGAATGGTTGTCTATACTTCTAATACTTCTCACTGCTTTCAGAATGGTGTCGCTTTCAAGTAGGCCTAGTTAGGCAAATTATGTTTTCACCATGTTTTGTATAGCTTGGCAAAAGTTATGCTGCATTACAGTGGCGCATACACATAAAAGAGCACAAGATGAGTTTAGAGAGCATGAACACAAACCTTCCATTTGTAAGTTTTTCTGGGTATAGTGGATGTTGTCCATTAACAGCAATAATTCACCTCATACAGTACATCCATTAGCTTGTATATTTCATCTTCCCCATCTCCATGCACTTCAAACACACCATAAGATGTGCATCAGCCGGGTGCACAAAACAAATGCAAAAACCTTTTATTCATACAAACATGTAAGGACCCCTTCACGTTGCCAGCCTGGCTCCCAATCTCTTCTCACAAAGACACTTCCATGCCAATGACCCATGCACATATCTATGGATATCTGCATTCCAGTACGTTCCGTTCGCTCCTATCCCAACCAGAAGCCATGGATTAACAATGACATACGCATCAAATTGAGGGAGCGCACCATCGCTTTCAAATCCGGGGATGTCGATCTCTACAAGCGATCCAGGTACGAACTGAGAAAGGCTATCAAAGCCGCAAAGAGACAGTACAGGGACAAATTAGAACTCAACTACAGCGGCTGCGACTCGCGGCGAATGTGGAGCGGACTACAGGCGGTTACGGGCTATAAACCCAAGTCAGGTAATATCACTGACACCTCCGCGTCTTTACCGGACGAGCTGAATAACTTTTTTGCCCGCTTCGAGGCTCACAACACGGACCCAGCTACGGCGCAGAGCGCACCTGAGGTGGTGGACCTGCAGGTGGCGCAGAGGACTGTGAGTAAAGCGTTTCAAAAAGTTAATGCTCATAAAGCTGCAGGGCCAGATGGGATAGCCTGTCGTGTCCTTAAGACATGCTATAACCAGCTGTCATGGGTCTATACAGACATATTTAACCTATCCCTGTCATTGTGCGTGGTGCCATTGTGTTTTAAAAAAACAATAATTGTACCCATTGCCAAGAAAAAACCTGTTACCTGTCTCAACGATTACCGACCTGTTGCTTTGACATCTGTTCTCATGAAATGTCTGGAGAAAATGGTTATCTCTTATATCAAGAGCATCATTCCCGCTACTATTGATCCCCTACAGTTTGCTTACTGTTCAAATAGATCTGTGGACGACGCAATCTCTCTTGCTTTGCACACTGCCCTGGTACATCTAGAAAAGAAAAGCTCTTATGTCAGACTACTGTTCATAGACTATAGTTCCGCATTTAACACTATTGTACCATCTAAATTAGTGTTGAAACTCAGTGGCCTTGGTGTGGGCAGCTCCATCTGTAAATGGCTATTCGATTTTCTGACGGGTAGGCCCCAGTGTGTGCGCATAGGAGAGAGAACCTCATCCACAATTCCCACCAGAACGGGTGCGCCCCAAGGCTGCTGCCTCAGTCCTCTGCTGTACAGCTTGTTTACTTTTGATTGTGTCGCCAGATATGAGAATAACATCATAATTAAATTTGCGGATGATACCACAGTGATCGGACTGGTAACCGATGGTGATGAGAGGGCCTATAGGAGGGAGATAGAGGATCTAACTCTATGGTGCGATAATAACAACCTCTCACTTAACACCAATAAGACCAAAGAAATCATTGTAGACTTTAGGAAGTCCAAAGGTATCCACACCCCCATTTCCATCAAAGGGTCATCTGTCGACATAGTTGATAACTTTAAATTCCTGGGCATACACATCACAGACACATTTACATGGTCACTCAACAACGAGTACATCCTCAAGAAGGCGCAGCAGCGACTGTACTTTCTGAGGCGCCTTAAAAAATTTGGCTTAAGTACTAAAGGTCTAGTGAATTTTTATCGATGTATAATCGAAAGTGTCTTAACTGGCTGCATCACAGTGTGGTACGGTAACACGACCGCTCAGGATTGCAACAGGTTGCAGAGGACCATTAAAACAGCAGCTAAAATCATCGGCACTACAGAATTACCCAGTCTCCATAACATATACACCACGCGCTGTATGAAAAAAGCCCATAACATCATGGAAGACACCAGCCACCCCGCAAATACCCTGTTCAAACTACTCCCTTCCAAAAAACGCTACCAGAGCATCAAATCTCGTACCACCCGTCTCAGTAACAGTTTTTACCCCCAGGCAGTCAGGCTGCTGAACAGCTGACCTTGAACTGTATTGCACTTCATTTCACTTGCACTTTCTTTTCCTGTTTTTCGTCTTTTTGTTGTCCTGTGTATGTAAGATTGTGAGTGCTCTGAGCAAAACAAATTTCATTGTATGTATACTCTGTATTTATACAAATGACAAATAAACCTGAACCTGAACCTGAACCTGAACCACAGAACACACTGAAATATCTGCTTCCTATTTCCTAAACTAAGCCTGTGCACTATAAGGACTGGCAATTACCCTATCAAACATCACAATGAATGAATGCAGTATGAAGCAGGCCCTAATCTGTTACCATATTGTACATGCATGTCCATTGTTGTGTCCTATGGGACCTATATATATAACACACAACAAATGGTCAAACATTTTGTTCATTTCTGTTCTGCTATCACGGCCATGTGGCCCCCTACTTCCCCTGAACCACACACTTAACTTCATTTAAGAAGTTAAGTGTGTATTTGAGCATACATTGTTTCTTGTGTGAGTACTTCTCTGTTTATTCACGGTTGTGTACCGGTACTGTCACTTAGACCAGAGGATTTCATTGCATGTGTGGATGATGCATTTGTTTTTCATATTACGTTCATACGTTTTGAGCGCTGATGATGTAAGGACCGGTCCATATAGACTTAAGTGGTGCACTGTGTGTGTTCTTATATTCATTAACGATGCTGCCCTATTACTACAAATCCAAAAGGACCACCCACACAAACGTGAGTGCACTGCACACACACACACACACACCCAAACACACACTCGCACGCACGCATGCACGCACGCATGCACACAGCCCCGCCTTACAAACTGTAAACACAAACACACACATTATGGAGCCAGAACTAGCTATATCTCTACATGAAGCATAACAGCAGCTGGGCATCAAACTAAGTGTACAGTGAGTTTGGTCTTGAAGTGAAGGGCTGGGTGGGTGGTTTGTATCCCCTGTAGCAACGGCTCTTGGCCGCGCTACTGAGGCCTGTCCATCGCCGTCTCCGCTGGCCTCCCCCTCCCCCTCCCCTCCCTTCCACCACAGGTTTGGTGCTCCCCCTCTACTGTGGACACGCTCCTCCTGCATCTCCTCTGGAGAGCGCGTAAGAAACTCCCTCCTCCTCCTCCTCACATGCCGACATCAGAGGGCAAGCATCTTGCAGTCTCAAAGCTTTGATGAGACTGAAATAGTGCAGGAAGTTTCTGTCTTAAACGTGCCTCATTGGACCTTGATTCCACGATGAGGGAGAGACAGACAGAGAGAGAGAGAGAGAGAGAGAGAGAGAGAGAGAGAGAGAGAGAGAGAGAGAGAGAGAGAGAGAGAGAGAGAAGGGGGGGGGGGTGACTGAGAGAGAATGAAGTGAAATAAAACAGACTAAGGGAGAACAAAGGAAGCAATGATGAAGATGAGGGTAAAGGCTGAAGAACAGATCAGCTGGTCCTGATGGAAAGACTGCACTCACATGGTCTCTCCTCGCTCGCCCCTGGCTCACTGGGCTCTCCTCGCTCGCCCCTGGCTCACTGGGCTCTCCTCGCTCGCCCCTGGCTCACTGGTCCCTCCTCACTCGACCCTCTCTCCTCCCTCGCCCTGGCTCAGTCAGACCATCCACTACAGCACACCATGAAACACATGGAACCACATGCACCACCTCATCTTCACATATGTCAAATGTTGACAAAGAAAAAGAAAAAGAAAACCTGAGATGACATGAGAAGTTAAGTAGTCTGAGCCGCATACCATCTGATGGTGAATTGATTGGAAAAACAATACCCTGTCATTAGTGAATGGAGTGTCCACTTACATTTTGAGCTGGGTGGATTGTAAGTGAAATGACATTAATGTTATTCTCAGCTTCAGGGGAGGGGGAGGGGAGAGAGAGAGAGAGAGAGAGAGAGAGAGAGAGAGAGAGAGAGAGAGAGAGAGAGAGAGAATGCCTTAATAGTGCTGAGTTTAAAAAGGGGAAGGCATGTGGACTACATGCGAGGAGGGACTGGTTTTAATGATGTGGCAGAGGCAGAGACCGAGATTGAGAGATATAGATAGACAGAGAGTGGCAGTCAGAGATAAATGTGCAAGAGAGAGAGAATGAGTGGAAGTGAGAGACAGAATAGAACAGAGACAGACACAAGAAGAGATGGTTCATCATGTTGTTATCCAGACACACCCTGATGGAGCTGGGAACTTCTCCTTTGCTCCACCTATTCCATGGGACATGTGAGAATGGTCCAGTGCAAAAAAAAAAAGCCCATTGTGGGAGTATGGGATTTATATTATTACCCTCTATCACTATACTTGGGTGAAATTCATGTAGCCTGTAGAAAAGAAAATCACAAAACCGTGTGAAGTGAGGGGCGCTAATATATTAAAGTCTAACTCATGTTGATTAGGTGATGTAATGGTGGTGATGTAAAACCAACGGTGCCAACACAAACATTAAGCGCCATTAACAATAAAGACACAATATGACGTAAACGACACATTTTGTTAATGTGTTTACTAAACAAACTTTGAACTAAAGACGGACATTAAAAAACAGGGATGTGCAGGGCAGGAAAACAAACCTACCTTCTATGATGTCACTGAGCATCATGAAGCTACCCAAGGACCCACCCACCTCAGACAGTAGAGTACTATACAGAGAGCCCCGGCCTCCAGTAGAGTACTATACAGCCCTATAGAGAAAGACCGGCCTCCAGTAGGGTACTACAGCCCTATAGAGACCGGCCTCCAGTAGGGTACTACATCCATATAGAGAAAGACCAGCCTCCAGTAGATTACTACAGCCCTATAGAGAAAGACCGGCCTCCAGTAGGGTACTATACAGCCCTATAGAGAAAGACCGGCCTCCAGTAGAGTACTACAGCCCTATAGAGACCGGCCTCCAGTAGGGTACTACATCCATATAGAGAAAGACCAGCCTCCAGTAGATTACTACAGCCCTATAGAGAAAGACCGGCCTCCAGTAGGGTACTACAGCCCTATAGAGAAAGACCGGCCTCCAGTAGGGTACTACAGCCCTATAGAGACCGGCCTCCAGTAGGGTACTACAGCCCTATAGAGAAAGACCGGCCTACATTATGCTTATTTTAAATTGAATTATTGTTGCTTTTTATACATTTATACATTTTTATACACTTATTTACAACTTTCTAATTATTTTGTATACAAACAACTGGGCAGGGCTGAACATATATGTTCAGCCCTGCACCAATCAGAGTAACTAGTTTGGTTTGGATTTAAAAAGTCAGAATGCATTCTGACTTTTTAAATATAAATAATTCAATTTAAAATAAGCATAATATTCAAGCCCTAATACTATATTTTGTGCATGTCATTAGTGGCTTGGTAAATGGTGCATTTACAGCACCTTTATCCAAGGCGCTTATTGTCGGTAACAGCATGTCTATCCCCTTGCCAATGCACTAGCGCTATACACCTATACCATCAGCTCCCAATACCACACATGACTTAGTTACTTACCCAAACCGTGCTCCTCATACTCTGAGTTGCCTGGGATCGACCCCTGAACCTTGTAGTCAAAGGCGAGTGCTATACACACCGACTGAGTGTGCGTCACAATGCAACGTGTTGTGAGCTTGTAGAACAGTTTTCTTTTTGAAATGGAGCTAGTGGTTAACACACCAGGCAGTTATTCATGTGGAAACTAGAAATGCACTCTGCCAACTTGCGCCTTGCACACAAGTATAGGCCGTGCTTCCCTGCGGTTATGGTTAGGTTTGGGTTTGGGGTATAGGGTGTCGGACTAATGCCTGCCGGACTGTTACGTACATCGGACCAAAGATATGCACCCGTCATATTAGACCTATAGCTTTTTCCCCAGTTTGAATGGGTTAAAGCCTTTAAGATGATGCCCATGGCGTGCTGAGGGACTGCATGAATTATTTCATAACAACACAATCATATTGTTGTTGTCATGAGGCCAAACCACAGCAGACACACCGACTATAGCACCAAGAAGGCGTTGTGGTCTGTTGGCGCTCGGTTGGTGCTTGAGGAATGGAAACAGGGTTTAAAATCTGGGGTCACCAGGTCAGCCGTTGGCGCTCCACAACCAGCCTTCTATTATTGAATTAATGGCGGCTATGGAGCGGGCGTGGCGTGTCCTCTGTGGTCTGGCAAAGTGTCGGCAGTCACTGGGTTTGTTTGAGTAAATGCAGATATTGCTTTAACGCATAATTACATCATGAATATGATTTATTTTTAAATATATATATATATATATATCCTTTGATATTTCATGCTGTCATAGAGGTGCCGGATCCATGTAAATAATTACCGGAAAGCAGATGGCCCTAATCTAAGAGGTCCTGGATGTTGCTCTGGCATGCAGGATCTATAGAGCTAGGGTTAGCTTTAGCACCATCAGCTATCTCTCTATAGGGCTGTAGTACCCCACTGGAGGCCGGTCTTTCTCTATAGGGCTGTAATACCCTACTAGCTACAAAACAAACATACATTAACCAATTCAACCATATATAAATGTTGGCCATTTGAAAATAGCTGATCTACAACTTCACAATGCGTCGCAAAACAAATGATCCCGGTGGTTTCACTCATATGGATATGAAGAATCAACTGACTGTGAAGAAAACGATAATGTTACTGCCGCCAAATTTGTTAAATGTTCGCTAGAAACAAACTATCAAATATAAGTGACTGACTATCGTAAACAATACAGAGACACCTCCCTGACAATATCGCCAAGACTGTTTATTTTTGGACCACAATGCTTAAATGAGAAATGAGACGATTTTAAGATGACAAATGTTCTTTTCCATAGAGAAATTATACTTCCGCAAACCAGGGGATGAGCGAGTGACGTCAGGACTTGGGCTTTGTACAGGTCACTCTTATCATTGGCACATCAGGGCTGTGCTGGCTTACTCACCATCATGAAGAGTAGAGGCTACAGGGCCTAAAGGGCCCGTGTGCAGGGCCTAGCGTGCTCTCTTTCAGCGCTGCCTAGCACCAATCAGATAAAAGCACCCACACCTGTCAAACAAACTGCTGGAACTGTGATAAATTAAAGATCAAATGGCTCGTTGAAAAGTACAGTGACGCGCCCCCGCTCCCTGTAAGCACACCACAACCTGAGCTTTACTGAGAGAGAGAGAGAGAGAGAGAGAGAGAGAGAGAGAGAGAGAGAGAGAGAGAGAGATAAAGAGAGAGAGAGAGAGAGAGAGACAGAGAGAGAGAGAGAGAGAGAGAGAGAGAGAGAGAGAGAGAGAGAGAGAGAGAGAGAGAGAGGTGATGAGGAAATGATGATGA
>NC_137862.1:17949620-17954620 GCF_963924005.1 Protomyctophum bolini | reverse complement strand
CAATAACCCAAACTTTATCCCAGATGTAGTCCTCAGAAGATGAAGGGGCATAGCAGATATGTCTTGTGTTTACATGAAAGAGACAATGTGAGCTGACAGGCCTTTCCACACACACAGACCCACGCACGCACGCACGCACGCATGCATACAAACGCACATGCACGTACTGTATATTGTACATTTATACAAATGCACAAATGCATGCACAGTACACACACGTTTTGTGTGCGCATATGGTGAAGGATGGGAAGAGGTGAAATGTGTGTCCCATGCACTGTGTGTGCGTGCGTGCATTTGTATAAATCTACAATACGTGCATGTGTGTGTGTGTGTGTGTGTGTGTGTGTGTGTGTGTGTGTGTGTGTGTGTGTGTGTGTGAATTCTCAGAGCTCCCGTCTCCTCCTCTACCTCTCCATCTGTACACATTCAGCGTTTCATGTTTTTGTTTTTGCTCTTACATCAATAACAGTTGAGAGTGGGTAGGCCTACACCTACTGTGATGTGTTTCTATCAGTGAAGAACAGTGTGGTCCAATGGGCTCTATATATGCATACATGCCATTTTGGAAAGAACTTGGGCCAGTACTGCCTTCACAGGTGTTACCGATGACACTAATGAAGGCTCTGTTCCATTCTGGCCAAACAGAGTCAGGGTGCTGCGGTTGTGCATGTTGGCTCACTGGAAAACACTCTGCTATACACCAGTGGGTCTCAAAGTGTCCTTGTGTGGGTTCCAAATGGGTGTGTATAACCTTACCAAATACTGGCCCATTTGGTTCCATTTGTACCCTCTCAGAGTGATGGGAGTACTTGAAATTAAAAAAGTTGGAAAACCACTGTTCACTAAATAGAACAGGGCCTTCTCGGTAACACCCGTGAATGAAGTATAGTGAAGTTCAAATAGGATTATTATGGGGGGTCGCAGCCTGAAGAAATGTGTGGGGGTACACATTTTCCAACGTGCATCGTACTCCACTTGCATACTAACCATCTAACCACCATTTGATGAGCCTCTTAGCATTATGGGAATGGGAGCATATTGACACATCAATAAACTACGTGCATTTTGTCTATAATTTCATATCACATGTCACATGTCAAGTTCACGTGTCACAATGTGCTATTTGTCTAATTGTCTTATATATCATCTATTTTCAGTGAAGATATTTGGTGTGCAGAGGGAAATAAGGAGAAAAGGGCCCAAGTATAGACCAGATGGGACGCCGGTCAGTGAAACATATGTAAGTGCTAAAGCTGAATTCTGTTTAAAACCATGCAGATTGTTTTAATACCACCGGCTGTGCCGTCGTCTCTGTGGGGTGAGAAACCTCATACGTCCAAAACGCTTCACAGCCGCCACATTAAAAAAGAGCAAAAGGAGCGGATCTACAAGCTCAAAACACGTCGCCTCGCGACACATTTGCAGCTTGCAGATGGTCTGTGTGACGCCGTGGTCTATATGATCAAGTAGGACGTTCATTTACGCTGAGTTACAATATGGAGATAAGTGTTTTGTACCCGACGGCGAGTCAGCGACCATATGGGACTGTTTCGCTGTGGTTTGGTGGTTATGTGCAACAACAACAACAACAACAACAAACTGCAGCCGCGCAACATGTCCCGCTAGAATTCATGTGAACCGCAGGCGGAGTGTGAAGCATGTTGTTGGTGTTGGGGCAGAAACCTTGTACTGTATGTCCATATTTCGGCATTTTGTTATTATTATTATTATTTTATACTAATGCTCAACTTCGTCATTCTTTTGACCTCATCAAAACCTTGGTAGGCCATACATGGAGATGACTGGATCATCACCTATAGATCATGGAGCCTGGCCAGGAAACTCTACATCTGACCTCAAACCCTTAGATCTCCATATATGGAGCTGACCTGTTCTGACATTCCATATTATGTTCATTCCTCTCCATCCATCGTTCCACGCCCGGCAGCCGACGAAAACTAGAGCTATAGAAAGTTCCAAAAATTAAGGCCCGGTCCTATCTGGGCCGTCATCATATACACTCAAGACACTTCATGCCCCCGCTGTATTTTCATGTCAATGCACCTTTCAAAACATACGAACTCGCCGGCCTAAGATGTCAAAGTGAAAAGAATGATTGCCGCAGCTCTCTGTCACTTCACATTAGTGCACGCTGACTCTTGCATAATTTAAACGCCCTTTAAGTTCCCGTCCACAAATATATGTGTATTCAATTAGCATAGTTAAGAAGAATAAGAAGAGTAGTCTCAGGAAAAATAAATAAATAAACAAACAAACAAAAAGAAACGGACAAAGCACGGACGCACTCATTTCCTGCATTACTTAAGAGTGTTTTTATGGTCTCTAACCAGCCACCATGGAGGCTCTAACCTCGCATCCACCTGCTGTAGACAGACATAATACCCAATCTATTTTGGTCAGGACCAAAACAAGCTGTTACTCACCGGGCCGTGCATGAGTCTCAGTCAGACGATGGTTTGTTGAGACATTGTTGAGGATGGGATTGCAGCTCATTGAGCTTGATTGAGCTCAGCCCTGCGGACCGTGGGACGGCACCGCCTCATGACCCGCTGCTCTGTTTGGATTGGCTTGTGGCTTTGGCTTCACCTCCACGCCGTCTGCATGGAACGCACAAACAAGTGAACAACACACACATGGCCAGAGAAATACACAAACACACACACACACACACACAGGCATGAGGGAATCACGCAGAGAAACCCACACACACGCACCCACCCACACACGCATGCACGCGCACTCAGCCGCTCACACACACACACACACACACACATGCGCACACACACACACACGCACACACACACACACACACACACACACACACACACACACACACACACACACACACACACACACACACACACACACACACACACACACACACACACACACACACACACACACACACACACACACACACACACACACACACACACACGTATCGTACACGCTCACAAATGCACCTGGAAACAGACACAAACAGTTTAGTCTCAATTTACATTGTGTGCATATCCAAAACGGAGCGGTAAACAACAGTAATCAGCTCTAAACCCACTGCAGCAACAGTTTACTTTGGCAGCAGGGAGGAGGAGGGAGAGAATGGAGAGGAGGAGGAGGGGGAGAATGGAGAGGAGGAGGAGGGAGAGAATGGAGAGGAGGAGGAGGGAGAGAATGGAGAGGAGGAGGAGGGGGGAGAATGGAGAGGAGGAGGGAGAGAATGGAGAGGAGGAGGAGGGAGAGAATGGAGAGAGGTAGAGACCGACCAACCGATTTTTCAGAAAACTGTCAGGATGTAGAAGACATTTTTTTAATCTGATCTCAGGTCAAAATGGGGTAACAACTTACAGTAAACCCTACACAATATAGGCATACGTGGTTGTCTTGGGGTCCCCCATGGGTCCTATGCCATGGGTCTATGTCATGGGTCTATGTCTTGGGGTCCCCCATGGGTCTATGCTTGCCCCCCCTCCCCTTTTCCCTGTACACCCCTACATAACTACCTAAATATCATCATTGAATGTCCCCATATTATGTCCAGAATAGGTTGATATATAGGCTTAGAAAATGGTTAATAATTTTTTTTATGTAATAATAATAATAATAATAATATAGGGCAAATATTAGGCAGTGATGATGGATTAACTATGCTAATTGATACACATATATTTGTGGACGGGAACTTGAAGGGCGTTTAAATTATGCAAGAGTCAGCGTGCACTAATGTGAAGTGACAGAGAGCTGCGGCAATCTGGCAGCCATCTGGAAGACAGAGCTGTCAATCACACTGAGGTGAGAGAGAGAGAGAGAGACAGAGACAGACAGAGAAAGAGAGAGAATGAGTGGAAGTGAGAGACAGAATATAGAACAGAGACAGACAAGAAGAGATGGTTCATCATGTTGTTATCCAGACACACCCTGATGGTCTAGTCTGCTGCATGCCTTCACCATGGCCACTGGTTCTCAAACCCCCGTAAAGACACACCCTGATGGTCTAGTCTGCTGCCCTCACCATGTGGCCAGTGGTTCTCAAACCCCTGTAAATAACGGTCTAGTCTGCTGCCCTCACCATGTGGCCAGTGGTTCTCAAACCCCTGTAAATAACAGTCTAGTCTGCTGCCCTCACCATGTGGCCAGTGGTTCTCAAACCCCTGTAAATAACGTCTGCTGCCCTCACCATGTGGCCAGTGGTTCTAAAACCCCTGTAAATAACGGTCTAGTCTGCTGCCCTCACCATGTGGCCAGTGGTTCTCAAACCCCTGTAAATAACGTCTGCTGCCCTCACCATGTGGCCAGTGGTTCTAAAACCCCTGTAATAAAGTCTGCTGCCCTCACCATGTGGCCACTGGTTCTCAAACCCCTGTAAATAACGTTGTCATCCACGGCATTTTTACTTTTATGTCATATTAGCGGTAAGTAAAAAGTAAAAATAATATATCTCTCCAAAGATACACTGTGTGACGAGGACAACTGGAGAGAATAATTTGTTTCTATTAGGACAGACTGAAAATAACTATTTTAACCACTTAATAAACCTGAGCATTCCTTTTCAGGGGAGAACATTCACCAAAAATAGCCGATCTACAAGCTCACAAGGGTCACCTCTCTAAATAACTTTTTCACCCAAGGGCCTTGGGCCAAGGCACTCTTGAATTGTACATTGTTACTTTATAGAACCTTAAATTTATGTCATATTGTCATATATCCCCTATAAGATACAGTATGTTTTGGTAAGTTTTCCCCATACCAGTTTTCCATTATGACATATTTATATTTAACCACCAAACAAGATCTACAAGATCACACATGAGCTTGTACATCGGCTATTTTTGCCAAGGAGCTTTGGTGTTCCATTTTAGTAAGTATAGAGGGTATATGCACATGCATAAAGTGAGTGGCACCCTAGGGTACCACTTTGAGAGACCCTGACTTAGATGACATGGATTGTATTAATTTGTGGTTTTGTTCCTGGTGGTTGTATG
>NC_137862.1:17946935-17949420 GCF_963924005.1 Protomyctophum bolini | reverse complement strand
AAACACATGTGCACACAAACACATGTGCACACACACACATGTGCGCGCACACACACACACTTGTGTGTGTAGAAAGGCACCACGCACACATACTGTACAGTAAACACTCAACTCAATCACGCACAGATTGTATACCACGGTGGTGCTCAAAGTACGTACGAGTGGCATTCACTTTTAGAGTTTTGAGAATGTAATAGAAAGATCATAGGTTTAAAGAAGTAAGGTTAAAAATGAGTGCTGTGACTTTTTACAGTCAAGTCTATTTTACAAAATGTTAGAACTATATGTATAAATATGTATAAATCTAGAATAAATCTAGAACATTAATATTAATTAGTATATGATATCTTATTAAACGTATCATGTATATAATACCTGTATGTATTATGATAAAGTAACGCTATAACCGTATAATATCATTATTGTGTTTTTTCCTTTGCAATTCTGAGTGACCAGAATTTGTTTGTTTGTTTGTGAGAAGAAAATGAATGAAAATCAATAAATGTAATGTTATTTTCTATGACCAAAACAAAAGAAACTACCGTACTAGTACAAATACTACTACTACAGTACTACTACTACTACTACTACTACTCCTACTACATGCACATAGAAAAATCAAAAGAAAATGGGTATGTAAAGTATGTATAAGTGTAGTAGTGTGAATGTGCCCATCTTCAACCACTTATCAGTAGTCGGTCGCGGGGGCAACAGCTCCACTAGAGAGCTCCAGACTTCCCTCTCCAGAGCAACATTAGTGACTTCCTCCTGGGGGATCCGAGACGTTCAAGGCAGTGAGGCGATGTAATCTCTCCATATGCGCCTTGGTCTGCCCCGGGGGTCTCCTCCCAGTGGACGTGCATTGAGGACCTCCCTAGGGAGACGCCCGAGAGGCATCCTAACCAGATGCCCGAACCAACTAAGCAGCAGCTCTACTCGGAGTCTCTCCTGCGTGACTGAACTTCTCACCCTATCTCTAAGGGAGATGCCAGCCACCCGTCGAAGAAAAGTCATTTCGGCCGCTTGTATTCGCAACCTTATTCTTTCGGTCATGACCCACACTTCATGAACCATACTGTAGGTGAGAGTATAGGAAAGAAGATTGCTCGGTAGACAGAGAGATTTGCCTTCTGGCTCAACTCTCTTTTCGTCACAACAGTGCGGTAGGGACAACAGTGCGGTCCGCATCCAAGTAGAGTGCGTGTGTGCATGTGTTCATGCATGCATAAACACTTGACAAACAAACAGAAAACTAAAACTTTGGGAAGAATGCAGTGATTATTCCGTATACAGTATGCAGGCCTGGGCTCCTGATGCCAGGCAGGCATTGTATCTTTGAAGCCAGGCCTTTTGTGTTTACCAGAGCAGCTTTTGTTCTAGATAAAACAGACTATGTAAGGTCAGTTCTTAGTCTGTGTACAAGCAAGAGGCAACACTGCTGAGCATGAAGGTGTACATGTGTCCACATGGGTGAATGTACAGTACAGGCCCATCATGCACGTGTTGAAATGCACGCACGCACGCATGCATGCACGCACTTTTATGTCCACACGTTATGAACAGTACAGTAGTTATATGTGTATATCCACACACAACTTCCTCCTTCCTCACACTCGTGCACCCACACTCCCACAGTCTATCGTTTCCCCCATTGAGCATAATCATCACTGAAATCTTGCATCCACACATTTCATTCTTTTCATGTTTTGTGTGAAATAAATGTCATACTTATTCCAGCAATCAGAATAATGAACGAGGGCCCGTAGGCCGTAACTAGTGCATCAGGTTATCTTTTCTCTCTCCTTGTCCTGAAAAGTAGATGGTTTCCGCCCCAACGGCGCTGACACGGCCATGCAGTCACAAGATGAACAAGAGGAAAGCTGACAAGACTGTGATACAAACGTGTAGTCATTCTTCCTCCAGATCGCTGCGCACTTTGATTCTCTCCCGCAGTGACTTGTAGGGATTTGATTTTCATCCGCCTGTACTTTTTTTCTTTTTACATAGTCTCCTTTCATATCTCCACTTATTCTTTTCTTTTCTTTGCCTTTTTAAAATACCCTGCAGTCTGATTTCTCATTGTTCAGCCACCTAACTTATGTATGACAAACGCCCAGGGGCAAATCACCATCAAAGACCCACGTCGCCGGAACACGGCCCATGTGAGCGTCTTAGCCGATGACAGATGTCACTTTTGAAGTGAACGAGGGTGGGGGGGGAGGGGCGGGGGGGGGGTGCAGTTGGTGTTGGTGGGGTGGGGGGTGGGATGAAAGTGACGGGGAATGTGACGGGCAACCGGTCCTCATCAGTATCACAGAGGTGTAATGTGGAAAGACTGTGCTGGGGATAGGTGGAGTGAGTGGGGGGGGGGGTGTCAGGGGATGTCTGTCTATCTGTCTGTCTGTCTGTCCGACAGGGGGCCCGCGGTTTTCTCTGCCCAGAGCCAAAGCCAGAGGATCAGCCAACAAACCCTCAAATCAGCAGA